>NC_064856.1:111927674-112160174 GCF_024139225.1 Suncus etruscus
TTCCTTCTCCCACTGGGCAGGGTGGCCCGGTGGTGGGTTCCTGGCAAGGGGACCTGAGCAGGCCCAGGCCTGGAGGAGGGCGACCCCTGTGGCAGGGATGCCAGAGTCCAGCCCCTGTGTGTGTTTGTTTTGGGGGGTGTCAAGGTTTTGGGGGGATCCTACCCTCCCTGAGCCAGGACCCTCACATCCCCTATGCCATCCCTAGCCCCTTTACCGGGGCTCCTCAGACCCCCTCCCCAATATCCAGGCACCCCAGGAGCCGGGGAAGGGAGGAGCCCAGGGGAACCTAGCTGTGACAAGCAGGCAAGCCTGGGAGGCTCCCAGGAGGAGGTGAGATGGGAGTGACAGTGGGTGGGACCGAAGCCAGGTCCCAAGTGCCACCCAGCAAGGTGTCTCGGTCACTAAGTCGCCCCCGGGAGACTCCAGCGACACCCCCAGCTCCCCACCCCCAGGGCTCCCGGCCCCGCAGACACGTGTGTGGGGCGGGCGCAGGGAGGGCGGGCTGCCGGGAGGAGGAGGCGACGGCCACGTCCGGCGCTGGGCTGGGGCTGGAGGCCCGTCCCCCTGCGCGCCAACCCTGCTGCTGTCTTTCCCCGGGCAGAGGCAGAGGCCCAGGCGGCCGAGCGGGCGGAGGACGCGCCCCGGGGCGCTCCGGGGACCCCCAGCGGAGCCATGAGGGTCCACGACAGGTACTCGACCCTTCCAGCCGAGGACCGCAGCGTCCACATCGTCAACATCTGTGCCCTGGACGAAGACGGCCGGCGCGGGTCCGAGGGCACGGTGAGTGGGGCGCTGGGGTGTGGGGTGACACCTGCCTTCCTTGGTGGGGACCCAGGACAGGGGCTGGAGCAAGCTGGACCGGGACCCCAGTCACCCCCCAACAACCTTGGGTCTCCACCGGGCCAGCAGTGTGGGCTGGGGGCGACCAGGACCCCCAAGAAGGGAGAGGGGAGCGAGCCAGGCTGCTTCTCCGTCACCTGCAGGTCTCCCTTGGGTCCCTCCCCGGCTCCACCCTGCTGTCTGGTTCCCTCGCTCTGGGGGTACCAGACATTCAAGATCTGCTGGGGGTGGCCCACCGCACGGGGGACCCCTCGATGGCATCAGCCCACCCACCCTCTGGGCTCCTCGACCTACTGAGATCACCCCTCACCCTCCCCGGGGCAGGGGTGGGAGTGGCTGAAAAGTTGGAAGAAAAGTTTTGCTCGGGAGGGAAAGAGCAGAAAAGGGAGAAAAAGGAGGAGGAGGAGGAGGAGGAGGAGCCAGAAGGGATTTGGGGCCCCTCCAGGCCCCTGAGCCCCATCTCCCCCCACCCCCAGGTCCTAGCACAAGGGGGTGTTGGCCAGCAGCCCCTGCCATATCTCCCATCACAAAGGGGGTGCCCTGTGGGAATTGGGGGGTTCTCTGTCCTGGGCTCGATTGATGGGGACTGGATAGAAGCCGGCCCCGCCCTATAGATCACGGCTGCCCGCACCCCGGGGGACCCATCAGGAATGAGTCTGGGGGGACCTTGCCCACCCAGTCCCAGAGGGTCTAGCACAGAAGGGAAACTGAGGCCAAGCCAGAGCTGTCTGCTTCTCCCCATGCACCGGCAGATACTGAGGCTGGGGTCAGGGAAGGAGCTGCAGGGAGCTGTGACCCCCAGTGGGTGGGCCCCGTAGAGAGGCAGGAGGCGATGGTGGCACTGAGGCCGGGGGTCCGGGGTGCCCTGAGGACAAAGCTAGACTGGGAGCCACAGGCCCCAGGCTCTGCCTCCATCCAGGATCCACAAAATGCTCCCCAAAACCCAGTATCAGAGAGGGAAATCACTTTCTCCCAGCCTCACGTGCATCTCACATAGAGGTTGGCCCCTGGGCACCCCGGGCAGAGAAATGGGCAAAGCCCGCCCAGGGGATGGCCGCAGACCAGACACTCAAGGCGGCCCCGGGGCTTGTCTGTGGGGTGCAGGTGCCTGAGGGAACCCCTGGCCCAGCCCTAATTGCGGCCCTGGGTTGAGTCACCCCACCAGGCTGTGCTGAGCCCGCAGGGGCTGACTGGAGGGCGTGGGCAACGTTCCAGAAGGTTCTGACAGAGACAGACAGACAGACGTTCCAGAAGGTTCTGACAGAGACAGACAGGCAGGCAGGCAGGCAGGCAGGCAGGCAGGCAGGCAGAGGCTTCCCAGACAGGCGTCCTGGCCCAGTGGACAAAACGGACCCTGCCAGCCAGCCAAGCTGTGGCCCCACTGGCTGCATTTCCCAGTCTCTCTCTCTCTCTCTCTCTCTCTCTCTCTCTCTCTCTCTCTCTCTCTCTCTCTCTCTCTCTCTCTCTCTCTCTCTCTCTCTCTCTCTCTCTTTGGTCTGTTTCTCTGTCTCTGTTCCTTTGTCTCTCTGCCTCTCCCTCTCTGTCTCTCTCTCTTTCTTTCTCTGTCTCTTTGTCTCTATCTCTTTGTATCTGTCTGTCTGTCCCTCTGCCTGTTTCTCTCTCTCTGTCTCTGCCCCTTTGTGTTTCTTTCTTTCCCTGTCTGTCTCTGTCTCTCTGTGTGTCTGTCTGTCTCTCTCTTTCTCCTGGCTTGGTCCTGCTCTTTGGGCTCCTCTCTGGACGGTGCCTATTGTCCCTCTTCCAAGTGACGGTCGTCTGTGGTCCTGTCTGGGCGCCGACAAGCCCCGGCAGGGTGGCCTCCTGCCCGCTGAGTCGGCTGACAGAGAGAGAGAGAGAGAGAGAGAGAGAGAGAGAGAGAGAGAGAGAGAGAGAGAGAGAGAGAGAGGAGAGAGAGAGAGGCCCTGCCAGTGTGTGAAGAGATGCTGCGTACCAGCCGAGGGGGGCTGTGACTGAGGGGCGAGGCGAGGGCAAGGCTGGGAGGAGGCAGGCTCTGAAACCGGACCCCCTTTCCCTCCCCTACCCCTTCCCGGAGTACCTGAGCTCATAGGCCAGGCCCCTCGTGTTTGGAGCCAGAGCGCAGGAAAGACGCCCGGGACACAGTGTGGGTGGGGTTGAAGTTCCACAGCCCAGGGGGGCACATGCCTGCCCCTCCCTCCCCAGAGCTCCCGAGGCCCCAGGGCGCCCCCTGAGCTCCTGCCCGCCTCCCCTTCCCTATACCCCCTCAGGGTCCCCCAATTCTTGGGGCGTCATCTGCACCTGCTTTTCCCTCATCCTGGCATGAACCCAGGTCAGGCCGTGTGGGCAGGGCTGGGCGCCTGGATTTGGAGACTGTGCATATGTCATGCATTCGTCCATCCACTCATTCATTCATTCATTCATTCATTCAATAATGCTGGTCTTCCTGGGACCTATACACTTCAAGGTGCAGAACAAGCCCCCAAGCTTTTTGTTTGTTTGTTTGGGGAGGGGGATCCCACACCAAGAAGAGCTCAGGGTTTCCTCCTGGCTCTGCACTCAGGAATCACTCCTGGCAGACTCGGGGGACCCCGTGGGATGCAGGGGATCGAACCCAGTCGGCCACACGCAAGGCCAACACCCTCCCTGCTGTGCTCTTGCTCCAGGCCTGAGGTTTAGCTCTGTGCCCCTTGTCCCGGCTGGAAGGAGCCTTGGTCTGGCACAGCCCCTTCACTGCAGGCTGAGGAGCTTGGAAGGAGCCCTCATGGGGTCCCCAGGTTCTAGGGGATACTTGGTCTATGCTCCCCAGGACAAGGTGCTCCTGCCACCTCACCTGGCATGCCCAGGAGGGAAACGGGACTCCACACACCCAGGCAGGGTGGACAGGACCCACGCCCTGCCCTGCTCACGGCCCTCTTCACTGCACCCACCCAGATTCCCTCCTCCTTGAGCCACGAGCTGGTCTGTCCATCTGCTCCCCAGAAAGGCTTCACAGGATGGAGCTGGGGGGGGGGAGTTGTGGGGGGCAGGGCCAGGCCCGGAACTGGGCAGTTGGGGGGGCCCTGGGTGTGGAAACCGGGCGAAGAGGGAGTTCGGGCCTCAGCATACAGGGTTCAAGTTAGCCCAGACCCCGAGCGACCCTCTGCGTGGACAGAGCTTGGGGCCATTCGAGGGTCTTTCAGGGTACTTCCAGCACCCTCAAACCTGGGCTTCTCCATCTCAGGATCCTTTGGGAAAATGGAGAAACTGAGGCAGGGCCTTTAGCCTTCCTGCCCAGATAGCTCATCCAGCCGTCCACCAGGCTTGTGCTTGGCTTTGGGGTGAAGGACATTAGAGGGGGTGTTGACCTCGCGGGGGCAGAGTGTTCAGCTCAATCGGTCCGAGGACCCCTGAACCAATCTTTTGGGGTGTGCTGGCTCCCTTCTCACTCCCCCTTCTTCTGCACCCCAGCTACTGAACTCCCTGTCTGTGGATCCCGATGCCAAGTGCAAGTTCGGGCTCTTCTTCCGCGATGGCCAGCGCAAGGTGGACTATGTCTTGGTGTACCAGCACCGGCGGGGAGGTGGCAGCAGGACTCCAGGCCGGCGCGGACAGCCTGGGAGCGATGCCACAGTCATTGCCCGAGGAGCTCGGCAGGACCAGCCGCTACCCGGCGCAGGGTCGCCGCTGGGGTCGGGCACGGCCGAGACCCCCCTGGACTACCATGAGGATGACAAGAGGTCACGCCGGGACGAGTACGAGGGGAACCTGCTGGATGCTGGGCTGGAGCTGGAGCGGGATGAGGATGTAAGAGAGCCCCGGACCCCAGACCTCAGACCAGGAACCCCAGCCCTGAGACCTGAGATGACCCCAGACTTCAGACCTGAGGCCCTAGATCCTGAGATCCTAGACCTGAGACCCCAGACATCAGACCCGAAACCACCAACCCAAGACCCCAAAACCCTGAGACCCCAGACCCCAGACCCAGGACCCCATACCTGAAACCCTGAGACCCCCCAGACCCTAGACCTGAGGCCCCAGACCTTGAGATCTTAAACCTCAGACCCCAAATCCCAAGACCCCAGACTTGAAACCAGCAGCCTGAGACCTCAAAACCCTGAGACCCAAGACCCGAAACCCTAGACCTGACACCACAGACCTGAGTCCCCAGACCTGAGACCCTAGACCTGACAGCCCAAACCCTACACCTGAGACCCTAAAATCCTGGACCTTACACTCCTGGCCCCGAGATGGGGCCATACAATGGGGCCCTCACGTCTGGGGGCAGGTCACAGCATTGGGAGGATCCTAGGGGTGGGACACACATCAGCAGGAGGGGTCCCCCAAGGCTCTGGGTGAGAGTGAAAGGTCACCCCCCACCACCATCCCCTCACATGCTGGCTGGGCTGACCCTGCAGTGACCCTCTGTGAGGCATTTTGATCCCAGGTCCCTCTCGGGACTGTCCTGGGGCTGACCCCGCCCTTCTCCCACCTCAGTTTCTTACCTGACCCCCCCTGCTGTTACCCTGAAATTCCACAGCCCCCTCTTCCTTCACCCCCCAAAAGATCCTCTCCAGGGGGAATTCTGGGGTGACATGGAGCAAGATGGAACCCCAACCCTTTCTGTAGAGCGGGTCTTTGGTCTGGAGTTGGGGGCCTCCAGGCTGCCCAAACCCCAAGAATCTGGGAACGTGTCAGTGAGGGAGCACTATGGGGGGAGGCTGAATCCGGGTGTCCTCTGACCCTCAGGGCACCCTCGGGTGGGGACGGGGCCCACTCAGGGCAAGGGAGTCTCCGATTTCACGACCCCCCTCCACCCACCTCTGTGCTGGTCCATGGCACATGGAGGGCTGGGACATGGGACTCAACGTGGGTCTCTGGCTGGCCGGGCCTCAGTTTCCCCTGAGCAGGTGCCCAGGAAGAGAGTCTTTGGGGCGAGTGAGTGACCCGGCCCGGAGGAAACTTGCCAGCAGCCATATTCACTCCCCACAGATGCTCAGGTCTCGGTGACTGTCCCCCGGATCCCAGCTCGCAGGTCATTGGGCCCTGTCTTGCCACGTTCAACTGTGTTTGAACTGCTCTTGTGACTACGGTGTAGATAGGGCCGTGTTTGAGCTGCCCATGAGATCATGTTGTAGACAGGATGAGTTTGAAACTGCTCAAGCGACTGTGCTGTAGACAGGGCCATGCTTGAACTTCCCCCATGACCGCAATATAGACAGGGCTGTGTTTGAACTCCATGTAACTATGGGGTAGACAGCATGTGTTTGGACTCCTTATGTGATGCCATGTAGACAGGGCCATGTCTGAACTGCTCCCGTGACTGCCGTGTAGACCAGCCTCTGTGTCTCCATCAGGTCATAAAGCGTTTTATGGGCGCCCACAGCTTTCATCACAGGAGGCGCCAGAACTCTGGGGCTCCCCAGGTGGGAGTGAGAGCAGGGAGGGGGGCCTGGAATCCTCTGCTGGGTCTGGCACCTGGCCCTGGGGGACTCGCCCTTCTGAGGATCCTTCCCCGGGGGAGGCCTCAGGTGGCCAGGAGGTGAAGCCGAAGCCGGGAAGCCAGGCCCTGAGGATCCACAGTCCAGCCTCACCCAACGGGAATCAAAATGTGGGGCTCATTCCAGGTTCTGGGGTGATTCTGCCACTGGCTCCCCATGCCAAGGACCCCCAGACTCTGCACCTGGCCCTCACGCCGTCTCATATCCCACTGCACCCCGGAACTGGCAAGGGCCTCAGATGGTGCTGAATAGTCCTGGGAAGGGTAGTCTGGGTTTTTCCTCCAGTGAGGCTAAGCAGGGGCCCCAGACCCCAGCCTGGATAGAGGCCTGTTTGGGACCGTCCATCTTTCCCATTGTGCTGAGAGAGCTTATCCAGCCCGCACACCTTCAGCCTGACCTGAACACCCTCAGTCTGGTCTGCACATCCTCATCCCAACCTGCACAACCTCTGCTTTGGTGGCCTCCCGGGGTCCTGACCTTGTCTTCCCACAGAACACCCCCAATCGGGTCCCTACACCTCCACAGGCCCCCAGACTGAAGTCCCTACTGGCAGGGAGACCCCACCTCCCGTTGCCTCACTATTCCTTTCTTGGGGAATAACCAAGCTGGACAGCGGTGTTGGTAACATCGGCCATGACTGTGTTCAGCCACCTCGGGCCCCTTCCCTGCACCCCCTAGATGCTCCATCGGGAGAGACCCACAGCTCGTGCCACAAGCAGCTTTCCTGAATCTGGGAAGCTGTGTTGGGTCTTCGCATAGTGACCTCCATGTCAGGAAATCAGTCATCCCTCTCCCGGCACTGGTGCCAACCTAAATGCCAGGACACTAAACCCCTCTGGGCTCTCCTGGCCCTCTGGAGATTGGCACGGCCAACGGGGGGTCAACAGCCTAGCTGGTGGGCTCCGCTATTCGGGTCAGGGAGAGGCAGGCTTGGGGACAGTGTGGGGAGGGTATGCTGGATGCTAGACCCTCCCCAATGAGGCACACATGGCATCTCTTGGTTGGCAGAGGGGGAGGCATCGCTATGTCTTCAGGCAGCACAGTCCAGACTCAACCATGGACCCAAGTTGGTCTTAGGGCCCAGAGTCGAAGGACGAGACCACACAATTGAAATAAAGCAAAGCAAAACTTCATTCCATTAACCAACAAACTACAAAGTGACTGGCCAGGGCCGCCTCCCTCAGGAAGTGACACCCCACTCCAAGGGGGTCACAAGCCAAGTTCTACAGGGCTAGAAGCAGAAATTTTGACTTTTTGTTTTGTTTTGTTTGGGTGCCACACCCAACAGCGTAAAGGGGTTACTCATGGCTTTCTGCTCAGAAATAGCTCCTGGAATATGGCATATGGCACTGAGGACCGTATGGGATGCCGGGATTGGAAGTCTTGACTTTGAAGTTGATTTAAGTTGACTGGCTGTTGTCTGGAGTGTTTCTAGGGTTTTCCATGTGTCCTTTTATGGTCGAGGTGTAGGGTTAGGGTTGTGTTGTTTCTAGGGTCTTGAGGCCGGCGTCATTATCTTTGGGATAGAAACTTAACCCTGACGTGGAAACTTGACTTTGGGCTGACAAAATGGAGTCTCTTCTGCTCCAGGCTTCACAGTTGGCATGTGCAGAAGTGAGGGCACCCGATGGACACCCTTTCCCCTTCTCACTCTGCATCCCCGTGATCTTCCCAGATAGTCATTCCCACCGGAATCCACAGGGCTTTGCTGTGGCTCAGACAGGACTGAGTGGGGCCACAGGGAGAGAACGTGGGGGGTGTTGGGGCGCTGGGTACCCCACAGGCTGCCCCTGTCCCATCAGCCAGACTCAGCAGGGCAGGAGTTTCTTTGGGGGGGGGTGGTCTGGGTGACCCCTTCTGGGATGCCCGAAACCCTTTTCTCTAAGTCAGCCCTAGGGGCTCAGGCTCCTGTGCTCACCCTCAAACCCCAGACTGTGCCTGCACTCAGATGGGGACGTGGTGGGGACAGAAACTGGATCTTCCCCCAGCTTCCCTCTGCCCCCTCAAACATCTGTTACCCTCCCCCAAGGTCTTCCTGAGTCCTTTTTGTTTTTGGGTCACACCCAGCAGTGCTCAGGGGTTCCTCCTGGCTCTGTGCTCAGGAATCACTTCTGGCAGTGCTCAGGGTACCCTTTGGGATGCCTGGATCGAACCCAGGTTGGCTGCGTGCAAGGCAAATGCTCTCCCCGCTGTGCTGTCACTCTGGCCCCAGAACCTCCTTTTCTTTTTTTTTTTTTTCTTTTTTTTTTTTTTTTTTTTGGTTTTTGGGCCACACCCTGTGAGGCTCAGGGGTTACTCCTGGCTATGCGCTCAGAAGTTGCTCCTGGCTTCTTGGGGGACCATATGGGACACCGGGGGATCGAACTGCGGTCCGTCCTAGGTTAGCGCAGGCAAGGCAGGCACCTTACCTCCAGCGCCACCGCCCGGCCCCAGAACCTCCTTTTCTAAGTAAAAATTGGGCCCCTTGACTTCCATCATTGTCCTCTGTCTGGGGCCCCTTTCTGATTTAGGCTTTTCTAATAAAACGCTCCAAGAAGAAGCCTCTGGGGTCCCCCAGAAGTCATCTTTGGAGTCTGGCTGAATTAGGCTTGCCTGTCCTGCCCTTAAAAAGGACCAATTAATGGGGCGGGAGCGACAGCACAGCAAGGAGGACTTTTGCCTTGTACATGGATAGCCTGGGTTCTCATAGGGTCCCCCGAACCTGGCAGGAGAGACGCCTAAACAGAGCCAGGAGTCACCCCTGAGCACTATCAGGTGTGGCCCCAAAACCAAACGAATAAAAAGGGCTGCCTGGAGACAGGGAGCCCCAGGACAGGCCCGTCACCCCTTGTTCAGCTGCAGGCAGGGCCCTGGGCCTGACTCGACCTCCGGTGTCCCCGCTGGTGACTCCCAGAATTCTCGAAGACTCGGGGGAGCCCGTGACGCCCCAAACACGTTAGGGAGCCCCTTGGAATCATGGGAGGTCGGGAAGGAGATGCAGAGCAGATATCCCAGTGGTCAGGCTGGTCCTGGAGGGGGACCGGGTGGGTGTCCCAGCACTGACCAAGCACCCTCCCCCCAGACCAAGCTCCCCGGCGTGGGCTTCGTGAAGATCCACGCGCCCTGGGCTGTGCTGTGCCGTGAGGCCGAGTTCCTCAAGCTCAAGATGCCCACGAAGAAGGTGAGTTCTGGCCCTGCAGGACCCCGGACTGGGGGGGGGGGGCATAGGCATGGCCCAGGTGGGGGTCCCTGAGTGGGGAAGTTGCAGACCCTCCTCTAGCCAGGTCAGGCCTATCAGTTGAGGGTCAGAGCTTTCAAGAAGGTGCAAGAGAACTTTTGAGAAGGGTTCAGAGCACTTTCTGAAAGTTTTCAGTGAACTTTCCAGAAGGTTCCAGAGAATTTTCCAGAAGGTTCCACAGTGCTTTCCGAAAAGTTCTAGAGAACTTTCCAGAAGTTTCCAAAGAGCAGGGCTATGTGATGCACCCAAGAACCTTTAGTTCCACCAGGAAGATCCAGTCATCATGACCCCGTGGGCCATGAGCCTGATGGACCCTGTGGCTCCGAGCCCAGTCTGGTGACTGTTTCCGCCTTGTCCCCCCAGGTCTACCCCATCCACGAGACCCGTGGGATCCTGAGGAAGATCAACTCGGTGCTGCGGAAACTCATGGAACCCTTCCAGCCGCGCGTGACCGAGCACCGGCCACAGACCATGAAGCGCCTGTCCTACCCCTTCTCACGGGAGAAACAGCACCTGTGAGTGGGGCCTCATGGCCGGCCCTGGGGGACCCAGGACCTCGTGCCCTGTCCCTCCCCAGCCAGCCCTGTCATCCCTGCCCCTGGCAGCCACCCCCACGGGAGCCCAGAGGTTGCCTGGCAGAGCCGTGTCCTCCCCCGTCCCCTGGGCCAGCGGGGCATAGCCACCTGGCCAGGCATGAGAGGCTGGGGGTGTTCCAGAAACCCCAAGAGGTCCGTGAGATGGCTTGGGAACTTCCGGGTCTCCTAGGCCCAAACCTGGGGCTTTCTACTCCAGTGAGCTGCTCCCTGAGGTCACCTCTCATGGGGTAGGGGGAGGTCACAGGCATCAAAGCAAGCTGCTGCCCTGCCCAGCCATGCCAACCAGGGTTCCCTGCATTAGAGGAAGGAGATACCTCCCCTTGTCTCTGAGAACTTTCCAGAAGGTTCCAGAAAGGCCTGCAGGAAGTGGGTCCCACTGCTATGCCACAGCGGCCCCAGCCCCAATCTAAGCAAGGGTGCTGTCATGCATCTAGTGTGCTGAGGGACCTCAAAAATGATGGGGGAGCACTGGAGGGTCAGGACCCCCCACCCCAGTTAGCCCATATGTCCCACTGGACTCCTGTGTCTCAGACCCCTCCACACACACTGCCTGAGATAGTGTAAGACTCAGGGAGTTGAGACCCACAGGGGCACTTTGGAAAACGGGGATTCCTCTCTGTCCCCCCTTTCTACAGATTCGACTTGTCTAACAAAGATTCCTTTTTCGACAGCAAGACACGGAGCACAATTGTAAGTATGAGGCAGGGCCTCGGCTCCCTGGGAGATGCCTGATAGGTTTGTCTCAGAGAGACTGGGGGAGACGTGGGGTGTGGGGGGGCATTGCTAATTGTTTGTGGCAGAGATAATTAGGATAATGAAACCCCAGGCAGGCTCTTGGGGCCCAGGGGAGGGACGGCCCAGAGAGGCTGAACAGACGTCTGCTGAACCCTAGCTGTCTCGCTAGCAGGCTAGCAGCCGTCCTTCCCCACCACCCCTTCCAGTTCCTGGGTGTCCTGTCTGTCGTGGGGCGAGGGGGGGGGTGGGCAGAAAGCAGGCAGGAGGGTGTGGGTTGGGGCGTCATTCCTGGGCCTTGTCCCAAGGAGCGAAGGAAGCGGACTTCTTCGCCAGGGCCGGGCCAGCCCGCCTCGAGGACTGGGGCACCAGCTCCGTGTTTATCTGCCGGCTGCCAATCTGTCAGCGCGCCAGGCTGGGCTATGCCCGGCTCTGTGCCCAGCTCTCTTGAATCACGAAAGCAGATTGTAACCTCTGCTCCCCATTTTGGGCCTGAAGGCCCAATCGGGGGGTGTGGGAGGGTAATCAAGGTCGCCCACAGCCAAGCTATGGGACTTGGGTGCCAGTCAACCATACGCCCAGTCCTGCCCAGCTCTGTGCCTTGGAACTCGAAGCCCGCAGCAAGCGAAGGAGGGGCAGGAGGCAGAACCGGCCCGACTCTCCGGACTGCCCAGCCCTATCCCGGATAGGGGCAGCCAGGCACCTGTCCCGGGATTCAAGCACCAGGATTCTAACTCCAGCCCCTGGAGCTGCCTGCCCAGGGCCCACACACTCCGGTGCCCAATGCCCAGGGCTCTGCTTCTCCTGGAGGTGACCAGAGACGGCCCGTCTGACCTGGAATCCCAATTGCAGAGCCTTATGAGAGCAAAGATGGGCATGGCAGCCGGGGAAACTGAAGCACACACCCTGTACTTCACCATGTTCAAATGCCCAGACATTGGGAGGGACCCAGGGGTCCCCTGTCCGGATGTGCCCCCTACAACCACATAGTGGGGTCCAGCCTAAGACCCTACAGTGAGGAGACCGCAGAAAGGGACTATCCGGCCAGGAAGGTTGTCTGAGCTGCCTGTGACCCCGTTTCCTTCTGGCAAGGGTCCTCCCTCCCTGGGGACCAGTTTCTGACTGGCCAGGGGAGCTTTTTCAGGGGTCCAAATGCTGGACTCCAATGGGGTCAGATAAAGTTGGGCCCTTGTTGCCTCCTGTGTCCTCCCTAGAGGACCCCACTCCCTGGTGGTCTGGGGATCCACACACAGTTGTGGGCAAGAGTCACGGTGTGGTCAGGCCTGTCCCCAAATGTGGGGTAAGGCTTGGGGAAGAGGGAGAGATGCCATGAGATCCCAGTGTTTCTAGAACCTTCCTGGCTCCTCCCCAGAACTGACCCTGCTGCCTGGGTCCAGTTGTCATAGCTCAGTAGAGGGGTCGGTGACAGTGGGCAGGGTCCCTGGGCATGCTGGTGGGACGTGGGCGGGCAGCATATCCAGGTCCTGCCGTGGGTGGTGGTGGGGGCTGGGTCCCCTGTTGGGACAGGGGCGGAGTGCTGTGGGGGACCCCCCCCCCCATGCCTCCCTGTCTCTGCAGGTCTACGAGATCCTGAAAAGAACCACGTGCACCAAGGCCAAGTACAGCATGGGTGAGTGCCACAGGTGGGGAGGGTTGGGGTGGGGTGGGGACTAGCAAGGAGTAGGGGACAGGGGTGGACAAGAGGGGGCAGGCAGGGTGGGTTGGGGAGAGGGAAGTGGGTGGGGCTTCAATGTGGGCGTGGCCTTGCTGGTGGGTGGGCATGGTGGGTAGAGTCCGATGGGCGGGGCTTTGTGTTGTGGGCGTGGTCTTCTGCAGGCAGGGCAGGCATGGTGGGTGGGGTAAGAGCAGTGGGCGTGGCCATGCAGGAGGTGGACAGGCCTGATAGGTGAAGTGAGCCTGGTGGGCGGGGCATACCAGCAAAGTGGGTGGGCCAGGCTGTGTGGGCGTGGCCAGGCAGGAGGTGGATAGGCTGGGTAGGCCTGATAGGTTGGAGTGAGCCACTGGGCGGGTCATATACGTGTGGTGGCGGAGTCTGGCACCATGGGGCAGAGCTTCCAGCAGCTGTGTCTGCCCTGCTGTCCAGGGCTCTGGGGTCTCGGGAGATCTGGGGCAGGAGGGACCTTCCTAGCCACACCAAAACCAAGGACTTTGGCTCCTAGAGGCCTGGCAGGCTTACCAAGCATTGACTCCTGGTGCAGTTTTCAGGATGCTGGGGATCCCCCTACGCCTCCCCAAGCCCACCCTGAGGCTGGCAGCAGGAATTGCATCAGTGCCCCCACTCAGAATCTGCTGTGCAGTGCCAGCTCCCATCACAGTCCTTTTCACCCAGCTGGTTTCTAACCATGGGTGTCACCTGCAGTGGCGGGAGCAGCTGAGAGGGGGATCCCTGAGACCTGCCTGGAAAGCCCAATGGGGAGAAGGGAGTCATATAGAGGAAGGAGATGCAGCCTCCAGGGTTCCCTCCAGAGTCAGCACTGGACCGGCCAGGAGGAGGCTTGTCCAAACTGCGCCTCCCTCTGTCACTCGGGAATCTGCACGTCTGACCGCCGGAGTCCAGAGGCTGTTCACTTTAGCCATTTCCATCGGGTCATCCTGTTTGTGTCCCCCAGATCTCTGCTCTTGCTGGTGCAAAAGGGATGGACTGAGGGGCCTTCCCTGCACTCCTTTTTGCGTGAGCGTCTCTCTGAAAGCCTGGACTGACCAGTCCGCTTCTCCCAACTACTGGTTCTTGGGCTGGGAAGGACCTCCTGATGAGGTGACCTTGGACCCCAGGTCAGAGAGGCCCTAGGACTTTGAGGTCAGGGAGTGCAAAAGCCCTGGGGCAGCCTGCCTCAGAATATTCTGGACCTGAAAGAGCCAGCACACAGAACTCAGACCCCATGTTCAATTGCGCAGTATCTTTCCTCTTCCTGGTGTGACCTCCAGCCAGGCTACTGGTCCCCTGAGTCCCGGGTCCTCCTATCCACTCCGGAGACCTTTCAGGGTGGTCCCTAGCAGACCTGAGTAGCCTGGGGATGCCCAGGCCCCTGAATGCTTTGGATCATGTAGGGAGATTTGAGACCACCCACAAGCTTTCCTGGAAGCCCCTCTGCGTGTCAGGCAAGATGGGTCTCAGAGACCCCATCCCCATGCACCATTGTGCTCAGCCTCCCTCTGTCTGGAACCTTCTAGATTTCTCCCAGGAGAGGCAGGACAGGGTTCAGCCCAGAGTCCCAGCGGGGTAAAGAGGGGTTCTGGCTGTCGTCTTTATGGCTGTTTAACCCACACACACACACACACTCAACTCCCATGCAGCTGGTTTCTTTGGGGGCCCAATCCCCACAATGCTCAGGGACTGCTCCTGGCTCTGGGACTCATGGCTCCAGGGGCGGAACTCAGGGCTTCAGTCTGTCACTAACAGCCCCTGTATGCACAGGGCAAGGAGAGGAAAGAAAGAAGGACTCTGCCCTCTTAAGTAAGAGACGCAAGTGTGGTAAATACGGTGAGTGGTGAGTGCTCGTGGCCTCTCTGTCCGCAAAGCGGGCACCAAGCCCCACTCCATGGTCTGTGGTCTCTCTCCCCCCATCAGCTGCTCCTCTGTAACGCCCCGGTGATTTTGCCTTTCCGGCCTCCTGGACCCCCCTTTTCTCCTCTGCAGGCTTGCCTCCAGCAGGCGGGAGGTTGGGGAGCTGGTGGACAGCAGGTCTGGGCTGATCCAGGGCCGGGCTGCTGGTGTCTCCCTCCGCTCTCTACTCCTGATCTTACCAATCAAACCTCGCTCAACCCTTCCTCGTAGAGCCTAGGGTGTGCAAATGGCAGACGTGGCCCCGGGCAATGGCTTGGAGCCTGTCCTGGTGGTGCAAGCTGGTGCCCCTCGAGCGTGGGACCCTGGACATCCACCCGTGATCCATTGCTGTGCTTTTTCTCTCTCCCAGGCATCACCAGCCTGTTGGCCAACGGAGTATACTCGGCCGCCTACCCGCTGCATGATGTAAGTGACCTTGGGGCCCTGTTTGTCTCTGGCTCCCCAAATCCCTGGGGACACGCCCCCCCTTCCCGGGAGCTCTCATTATCCTGTGGCTTCCTGCTCTGACTGTCCCATAAATGTCAGCCTGTCCCCAGCCTTCCTGGTTCCCTCGGCCTGCCGGCCCCAGAACAGTTCCAAGCAGATGGGGTAGGGCGAGGGGTACTGCCTGAGCAGGAACCCACGGCCCGCTGATCCTGCTGATCCCCCCGAGAATGGTTGCCCAGTTCCAGTTGCCTTTGTGTGTCCTGAAGGCCTGGATCTCCGTGGAGCCCCCAGGGTGGGGAACTGGGAGGCCTGTTTCTTCCCCCAGGGGCTCCCAAATCCCTCTGGTCCCCCCTGACAAATATAGCTGGGGCCCCCGCGTCGGACAGAGGGATGTCTTCACACTGTCTCTATGGAAACGGCCCCGAGTTCAGCGGGGTGCTGGGAATGGACCATGGGGGCTGAGCATTTGGTGGAACTTTTCAGAAGTGCATTATTTGCAAAGCCCAGAGGCCTCGGGAGGTGAAGTTGCCCATCTCCCGGCCATGAGAGTAGGGACAGACCCCAGGCTCTTTTATCTGTGCTCATTTTGGGGTCTTACTGACGAGGCTGGGGTGTGGGGGGACAGGTGGCACTGACCACTGGATCCCCGACCCTGTAAGAAACTCAGTTCACCTATGCCCTTTCCACTAACCCCTGCTGGAAGGCAGGACCCTTCTCACTGGGGAAATGGAGGCAGCTCACCCAATTCCCCAGGGCAGACAAGTGACTGGTCGTGTCCCCCTCACTCCCCCATACTCTCTGCCCCCACTTGGAAGACAGTGCTCAGAGCAGCACCCTCCCCCAGAACCCCCTCCCAATCCCAGACCCTGCAAGGACCACTTGGGTCAGAGGCAGCCCCTGCCGCCTGCCCGAGGTTCAGGGGGAGGGTTGAGCCCTGCTGTCCTGACCCTTCCCACTGTGACCCGCCATTCGCAGCCTAGGGGACACTCAGACGCAAGGTAAAGTGTGGAGATGTGAAGACTAGAGGGGTTAACAACTTGCCTGGGATTACACAGTCCCCAGGGGACTGGGCCAGCGGTCAGTCCCCGTGGACTCTGCCCTCTCTCTGGACCACCACCAATCCTGGGGGGCAGTGTACCCCGGTTCCCAGACCCCGCTACTGGTCTGTCTTAGGAATCCGCTCTGTAATTTTTGTTCAGTGCTCGGGGTCACTCCTGGTGGTTCTCGGGGGATCATGGGAGGCGGGAATCAAACCAGGTCTCTCCGGTGTAGAGCCTATGCTGGACCCTTGAACTGTCCCCAACCCTTGGCTTAAACAGCCAGGGGTGAGCCTGGGGCCCCTCCCCCCCCACTTCTCACATGATGCTGGGGGCTGCTCCCATGCACAGATGGGGAAACTGAGGCAGGCATTGCTCAAGCAGCTTGCCCAGGGGTCGCCTCTCTGCTGCTGAACGCTGGGATGTCCTGGGGCTCCCGCGACGTTTGTACCCCAACATGTTCTGTGTTGCTGAGGGTCACACCAAGACCAGGGAGCAAGGAGCCAGGAGCAGCCTTTGACCGGCTGGAAGCAGAGATCGCCTCTGAGGAGCTGTGGTGGCCCTGGAGGGACCCCTCACGCCCCGGGGTCCATCCCCCCTCAGCATGGCCACTATGTGAGCCCCCCATGTCCTCCGGAGCTGGCTCCAGAGATGATCTCTGAGTCACTGGCCACTCACACATTCATTTACTCACTTATCCTCTCATTCACTCATCCCTCATCCTCTCAAGCACTCATTTGCTCATTCATTCATTTATTCATCCATTAGTTCATTCACTCATTCACTGATTCATCCACTCATTTACTCATTCATCCACTCACTCATTCACTCCAACACCCACTCATCTACGTGTTCATTCACTCATTCCCTCACTCACTCCCTCACTCTCTTGCGCACTCATTTGCTCATTCATTCACTCGCTATTCAGTCACTAGTTTATTGACTCACTCACTGATCCACTCAATCCATTTGTTCATCCACTTCCACTGAGCCATTCAACGATTCCATTCAACCATTAATTATACATTCATTTGCTAATTCATTCAATTATTTAACTTGCCACCCAGTCAGCCATTCATTCATTCACTCATTCAGCTACTCATTCACTTGTTCTTCTACTCAGTCATGCTCATTCACTCAATTGATTACTCATTCATTCATTTATGTATCCACTCTTCACTCGTTCATCCATTCAGTCATTTACCCATTCAGCCATTCATTTGCTCACTCATCATTCATTCATTCACTCATGCATCCATTCACTACCCATTCACTCATTCATCTACTCTTACTCATCTGTTTGCATCCATCACTCATTCATTCATGCACTCATTCATCGTGTGCTCATTCATTCGCACACTGATTCATTATGCATTCAGTCATATGCTTACTCACTCATTCATGCACTCATTCATTCATGCACTCACTCATTCATTTATGCACTCACTCATTCATTCATGCATTCATTAATTCCCATTCTGTCAGGATCATCTGAGGTCTGCTTTGATGAAGCCCTCGGGGTTTCTGGAGAAAGAACATGGACACTGGCCTTAACCCTTGGCTTCCTCCTCCTTAAGGTCACCAGCGAAATGGATCAAGGAGTTAGGATGTGATGAGGGTGGGCTGGGGGATCCCCAGACAGCAAGAGAGAAACTGTCCAAGCACCCCTACAGGAGGTCACCTAGCCTGGCATCCCTACCCTATGAGGCCTCAGAGACCATCAGGTGTAGGGCAAGTGGCCAGGCCACACACAAGTCATTGCTGGCCTCATTCATCCTTGTCCCTGGCCACCCCCTGGACATGGTCTGGGTCTCTCACCTCCCAAAAGGAGGTGTCACTGCTCAGCCCCCACCTGACTCCTAGGCCCGGTGCCCCGCATGCGGTCCAGAGGGCACCCACAGGTTTCCTTCTGGATGCCCCACACCCCACCTCTGGCCCAACTCTGAGCGCTGCTGAGGGGAGGGGGTCCTCCTGTTTATGTCCAAACAGAGACACCCAGGGTGGGTTTCACCGGGATACTCCTGGTCCGGGGGACAGAGACCCCCAGAGTCTCCCTTTCCCTCCAACAGGGGGACTACGAAGGAGAAAATGTGGATTTCAACGACAGGAAAGTAAGTTGCTGCCCCTTGGGGCTGGGAAGGGACCGGGAGGGTGCAGGGAGCTTCAGGGATGAGTGGGGGATCAGGGCCAAGAGAGCCTCAGGGTAGAGGGATCAAGAAAGAAAGAGAGCTTGGCTCACCCTGATCCCTGCCAGGGTCACCCTGTGTTCCCCAGCACAGGACCTGCCATTGCTGACTTTAGATCTCACGTCTGGCTGATTTTAGGCTTTTTTTTTTTTTGGAGGGGGCACACCCGACAGCGCTCAGGGATTCCTGCTCCTGGCAGGCTTGGGAACCCCAACGGGATGCTGGGAATTAAACGTGGGTCCATCCCAGGTTGGCAACATGCAAGGCAAATGCCTCACCGCTGTGCTCTTGCTCTGGCCCTCAGGCTCATCTTTTACTTATCCCTGTGCTGAGCCTCCAGGCTGGTGCCCGGAACTAGGGACTCTTTTTTTTTTTTTTTTTTGGTTTTTGGTTTTTGGGCCACACCCGGCGGTGCTCAGGGGTTACTCCTGGCTGTCTGCTTAGAAATAGCTCCTGGCAGGCACGGGAGACCCTATGGGACACCGGGATTCGAACCAACCACCTTTGGTCCTGGATCGGCTGCTTGCAAGGCAAATGCCGCTGTGCTATCTCTCTGGGCCCAGAACTAGGGACTCTTAACATGGGCCTATCAGCCTTTCTCAAACCTCTCTGTCCTGGAACCCTTTACCATGAAAACGTTCTTGAGCCGGTGTTCCAAGGGACAGGACACACTTTTGGAACACCAAGGGACACCTGCATTCTCAATTTCTGCCCTGATTTCCCCCCCCCCCCCGGCTCTCCAGAAGTCCTCCTGGCTCCCATCTCTCCTGCCCCACCTAGGAAGGCTCTTTACAGCCTTCTACCCCAACAGCCAGTGCCCCTGGGGTCCCCCAATAAGCAAGGACCTCCCTCCCTCCCCCATCCTCCCTCAGCCCCAGAGTGTCTCAGGTGCGGACAGACTCACTTCCGGGGGGGGGGCAGATGGGGGCTGAGCCCCTGGAATGTTCTCCTGCCCTTTGGGTCCGGATTCAACTTGCCCGCCCAGGAATCCAAGGAAGATGTTATCTGGGCCCATCTGGGACCGCAGGAAAGTGACATATTTGGTTATTGGTTGGAGAACATCTGGTGTTGGCCAAACACAGGCCTGCCAGCCCCTCCCCCCGCCAGCCCTACCCCCCACGCCCGCCGCTCCCCCACAGACCCTTCCTGGGCCTCCACAGAACCCAACTTCTCCCCTCCTGATGTCTGGGTCAGCGTCAGCTCCTCATCTGGTCACTGAATCATGAGCCCTTCTTGCCACCAAAAGCACCAGGCCTAGCACAGCCCCCACGGCCATTGCAAAGCCACCCCCCAACTGCAGGGGGCATAGGTCTGGCACAGGGTGTGGACAGAGGGTATTAGATGGAGGGGGGGAATGGAGAGGGAGAAGGAGGAAGGAAGGAGGGAGGGAGGGAGGGAGGGAGGGAGGGAGGGAGGGAGGATGGAAGGAAAAAGAAAGGACGGAAGGAGGGAAAGAAAGAAGGAGGAAAGGAGGGAAGGGAGGGAGAAAGGAAGGGAAGAATGATGGAGAGATGGAAGGAAGAAAGGGGAAGGAAGGAGGGAAGGAAGGAATGAAGAAAGGAGGGAAGGAAGGAAAGGAAGGAGGGAAGGAAGGAGGGAAGGAGGGAAGGAAGGAGGGAAGGAAGGACGGAGGGAGTTAACAACTTGATTATTAGTTGAATGGATGAATGAATGAATGAATGGCTGAGTGAATGGTTGAAAAAATGAACAAGTGAGTGAATGAATGAGTGAATAAGTGAGTGAATGAAAGAGTAAGTCAATGAGAAGTGAGTGAATGAATGAGTTTGTGAACAAGTGAGTGAGTGAATGAGTGAAGAGGGATGGCGGGAGCCAGTGAGTGACCGAGCGAGTGACCATGACCCCCAGCTGAATCCCTGGGTCCCCCTTCTCCCACAGCTCCTGTACGAAGAATGGGCCAGCTATGGGGTCTTCTACAAGTACCAGCCCATCGACCTGGTCAGGTGAGGTCTCGCAGGCCAGACACTGTGGGGCCTGCAGAGCTGGGGTGGAGGACTGTTCCCCTAGTTTTACCCCCGGGTCCCCTGGGGTCCCTTGGGGTCCCCTGTGCCCTCCCTTGGAGGACTGTCAGGAGGTCGGTGTACCACGAGGCAAGTCCTGGGGACCTTAGACCCAGCTCGGCTGGTTGAGGGGCTCAGGTCACTGTGGGGGCCTCTGACATCCACGACTGGGGTCCACACCAGTGCTGTGCCAAGGGTCAGTTGGCACCCAACCCTCCCAGGAGGACATTCCCACCTTTCTGGGCACCACATGGGAAACCAGACCCCCCCCAGCTGGGTCCGAGCCCCCCCACTTGCCACAGTTGGGGTCAGTGGAGTGACCCGTGTCTGTGCCCCGGGTCATGACCCAGGAAGTACTTCGGCGAGAAGATCGGCCTGTACTTCGCCTGGCTGGGGGTCTACACGCAGATGCTCATCCCGGCCTCTGTGGTGGGCATCATAGTCTTCCTCTACGGCTGTGCCACCGTGGACCAGAACATCCCCAGGTGGGTGCTCCCCGGCTCATGGCTTCGGGGTGCTCGGAGGGCTTGGGAGGGTGGACTCAGGGCTCTGCACACGCAGGACTTTGTGCACCAGAACCCCGAGAACACATCATGTGTGGGGCCCAGAAGCTGAGAAGGGGCTTTGTATGATGGACTGAACCCTGGGTCCACCCCTGGCACCTCAAGGTACCCTGGGGTGCAGCCGGAGGCAGCTCTGAGCCCTGTGTTTCTATGCTTGTGAGAGGCCCAGGAAGGTTCTGGAAGCCTTGTGAGGTCTCAGAAAATGAGGTCCCGCTGCTGGGGCCCCTGTGGACCAAGGTCAGGAAGGACAGTGTCGTTCGGACTCTCCTGTGGGTGTCTCCTGCACCCACCACCCAGGACCCACGGGTGGACCCTTGGAGGAAGGCCAGGACCTGGGGGATGAAAAGGGACCCACCTCACCCTGTGGGAGTGAGAGGATGCTCCCCAAGGGGCCCTTGGGACACTGGCCAGGTGTGTGAGCTGGGAGCTTCCCTGGTTAGGCAGAAGCAGAGAAGTGGCTGGTTCTTTCTAGAAGTTTCTGCAGAACCCAGCCCTGACCTGGAGACTGAGAGCAGGGCAGCAGACCCTGCTGAGGAAGGAGACCGCCAACTGGGCCTGGCCCTGAGAACTTGCTCTCTCTCTATCTCTCTTCTGAGAGCTCTCTCTCTCTCTGTGTGTGTGTCTCTGTCCCTCCCTCTCATTGTCTCTCTCTCCTGTTTCCTCTCCTTCCCTCTCTCTCTCCTTTTATCTCCCTCCCTCTTTTTCTCTCTCCCTCTCTAATTCTCTTTCCCTCTTTCCTCTTTACCTCTCTCCCTTTCTCCCTCCTCTCTCTCTCTCTCTCTCTCTCTCTCTCTCTCTCTCTCTCTCTCTCTCTCTCTCTCTCTCTCTCTCTCTCTCTCTCTCTCTCCCTCCCTCCCTCCCTCCCCTTCCCTGGAAAGTTTGAGCACAGTTGAGCACAGCTATGGGTAAAATGGAAAATCCTTCCCGCCCCAGTGCCAAGCCAGGAGTGACTCAGTTTATCCAGCAGGAAAACGGGCTCCCCAGCCACGCCCCATTGGACACTCCACCCACAAACCCCAGGTTTCCCTTCGTCCCAGCTGCTGCTCACACAACTGGGCGGGGGGCATGGCCAGCATGGCTCAACTTGTGCACTCCGTCTCAGGACACCTCAGCGACCTCCTCCTTCCTTCCCAAAGAGCCAGGGGTCTTCATGGGCAAACAGTGTCAACAGCAGGGCCGGAGGCGTGGGCAGGACTGTTCTGTGGACCCCAATCTGCCCCTATGCTCCCACCTGTGTGGTGCCCACCCACCAGTCCTGTGGAAACAGCTCGCCTGCCCATATGCCCACCGCTACAAGCAGGGATGGATGAGACCAGGATTTGAAGACAGCAGGAAAAGGCTTTAAGTCTGGCCACTGGGGCTGGCACTGGCTGGCGGGCAGGAGATGATGAGCCACGGATAGAGATGCTGCCAGGCTCCTGCCCACCTTCCCAGGGCCCTAGACCAGTGCCCAGAGGTGGGAGGTGGTTAATGGAGTCCCCTCTAGAGCCCTTCCTGAAATGCTGGGAGGCCAGTCCTGGAAGGGGTAAGGATTTGGGTGGCAGCTCCACCAGCCAGGATGCCAGGTAGGCACTGATCCTGGGCAGGTCAGGCTGGTGCCCTGCTATGTGGCTGAGCCTTCCTCCCATCCTGGGCTCCTCCCCTCACTGCCCACCAGACTGTAAGTCCCCGAAGCTGGTCCCCAAGCTCCAAGCCTAGAGGTCCCCTGGTTCTCATATGTGCCCCCCCCATAAATTCATTAAGAATTTCAGGGGCCGGGCGGTGGCGCTAGAGGTAAGGTGCCTGCCTTGCCTGTGCTAGCCTTGGATGGACCTCGGTTCAATCCCCCGGTGTCCCATATGGTCCCCCAAGCCAGGAGCAACTTCTGAGCGCATAGCCAGGAGTAACTCCTGAGCGTTACCGGGTGTGGCCCAAAAACCAAAAAAAAAAAAAAAAAGAATTTTGGATGTGACCAGAATGATAGCACAGCAGGTAGGGCATTTATTTAAATGCAGCCCATCCAGGTTCAATCCTCGGCATCCGATTGGGGTCCCCTGAGCCCGCCAGAAGCAATTTTTGAGCACAGAGTCAGGAGTAATCCCTGATTGCTGCAGGGAGTGGCCCAAAAACAAAAATTAAAAAAAGAATTAGCTCAGCAGGCTAAGGTCCAACCCCTGACACCCTGTGGTTTCCTAAATACCGGAGCACAGAGCCAGGAGGAACCCGAGCACTGCCCTGGTAAACCCCAAACCGAGCAGAAGGTCAAGTTCGTTATTCACGTGAGGTTGCTGGGCCCGATTCCCAGCGAGACACAAACATACAGTCATACAGACTTATACACACATTCATATATTTCATATATACATAGTTGGGGCTGGAGAGATAGCACAACGGTGGGCATTTGCCTTGCATGTGGCCAACCCAGCATGTACCCAGGTTCAATCCTGGGCATCCCATTTGGTCCCCCCCGCAAGCCTGCCGGGAGCAATTTCTGAGCACAGAGCCAGGAGTAACCCCTGATCGCCTCTGGTATGGCCTGAAAAATCATAAACCAAAAAAAAAATATCATATACACACAGACCCACACTCACACTGTTATGTTCATATGCAGCATTCAGACATAGACACTCACACATTCCCTGTACACACAGTCACACAGACACACACCTCTGTATTCACGTATGTACTCATACACATATGCACAAATGCACATGCAAAGCACGCATCTGCCCCGCCCCGTGTGTCCGCAGCATGGAGATGTGCGACGACAGCCACAACATCACCATGTGTCCCCTCTGCGACAAGACCTGTAGCTACTGGAAGATGAGCTCGGCCTGCGCCACGGCCCGCGCCAGCCACCTCTTCGACAATCCCGCCACCGTCTTCTTCTCCGTCTTCATGGCCCTATGGGGTGAGCAAATGCACCTGGCGCATGAGGGGTGGGCCGGCAGGGAGCACTTCTTGGGAGCAGGAGGAAGGGGGGAAAACCCCACCCCAGGGCCCGGAGAGATAGCACAGCGGCGTTTGCCTTGCAAGCAGCCAATCCAGGACCAAAGGTGGTTGGTTCGAATCCCGGTGTCCCATATGGTCCCCCGTGCCTGCCAGGAGCTGTTTCTGAGCAGACAGCCAGGAGTAACCCCTGAGCACCACCGGGTGTGACCCAAAAACCAAAAAAAAAAAAGGAAAAGAAAAGAAAAACCCCACCCCAATCCTGAGTGTCTCTCTATGGGACCGGGCAGGGCGGACCACCTGGAACCCCCCTGACTCTTCCTGCATCCACTTGCCTCACAGTTCTGGGGCGAGGATCGAGACGACTCAGAACCATGACTCTCTGGGGCACTGGGCACCTCTGCCCCCACAAACGTGGCGCCACCTACTCCGGGAAGCCCCAGCCTGCCCCTCACCTGAACTTCCTTCCTGTTCGAGGGTGTGGGAGGCTGGAAGGAGGCATATTTCTCCACCTGTGTCATGTCGGGGTTAGCAGGTGGGGTGGCTGCCTCCTTCCCATAGGCTGTGCCCTCTACTGGGATGCCCCATCTCTACCCTGCTTGCAGGCACAGGGAGGGGAGGTGAAGGAGTGGATGAAGCTCAGGAGGGCTTCTCAGAAGAGGCACTTTGAGTGGAGTTTTGACATGGAGTGGGGAAGGGGTGGGAGCCGACTGTGGCAGTGGGACCCTGTGGAGAAATAGTGGGGTACCAGGGAGGTCTTGGCACAGGGAGCCAGGCCCTTAGCTCTGCGTGTTTAATGAAGTGTGAGGGAAGTGGGAAGCAAGGAGAACCCCTTGCTTGCTCCTCACAGGGGCCAGGGACTGCCTCGCCCATGGGCTGGTGGAGTGCTGGGGCCCCAAACGGAGGAGGGATGATCCCCACAAGCTGTTTGCAGCCCTGAATGTCTTATATAGGACACCCCAGAATCCACCATTCAGAGGGCCCCCAATCCCCCTTTTCTTCTGGTCTCCCACACCTTTTTTTTTTTTTTTTTTTTTTTTTTTTGGTTTTTGGGCCACACCTGATGACGCTCAGGGGTTACTCCTGGCTCTGGGCTCAGAAATCACTCCTGGCTTGGGGGACCATATGGGACACTGGGGATCAAACCAAGGCTCATTCTGGATTGGCCATTTGCAAGGCAAATGCCCTACCTCTGGGCTATCACTCTGCCCACCTTTTTTTTTTTTTTTTTTTTTTTTTTTTTTGGTTTTTGGGCCTCACCCGTTTGACGCTCAGGGGTTACTCCTGGCTATGTGCTCAGAAATCGCCCCTGGCTTGGGGGGACCATATGGGACGCCGGGGGATTGAACCGCAGTTCGTCCTACGCTAGTGCTTGCAAGGCAGACAACTTACCTCTAGCGCCACCTTCCCGGCCCCTCTGCCCACCTTTTGCTCCCAATCCCTAGACAGCTCTGTGTGGGGAGCCTGAGGGACCCTCCTTGGGCTGGCTCTCTGCCATCCCCTTCATGTATCACCTCAGATGCCTGTCACCACACACTCTGATGATCTCATGCTCCTTTCACTTCACTCCTGTCACTTCTTGTGCCATTTCCTCACCCTCCTGTCACCTGTGACTGTCACCTACTGGCATTGTCACCTCCCCTTCCTGGCATGTCCTGCGTTGTCCCATGTGCTGTCACTGGGCTGGGGAGGCTGGCTTGGTACATAGAGGCAGCCCGGGCCTTGGAGGCTCATGGCTGTGCTCGAGTCCCCCTCCCCTGCTTGGGGACCTGCAGACACTGTCCCGTGTGCTTTCCTGGCTCCAGGACCTAGATTCCTGCAGGGCCCTCATCCCAACCCCTCCCTTCTGCGAGGACAGACCAGTGGGGTGCAGAGGCAGGACCCAGGGAGAGGCTTGAAAGGGGCTCCCTAGGTCAGAGTGATAGCACAGCTGGGGAGTCACTTGCCTCAGACTGTGGACCTGCGTTAGATCGCCAGCACTTGGTCCAGGAGGCCAGGAGTCAGCCACGAGCACAGAACCAAGAGTCAGTTCTAAGCACAGAGCTGGGTGTCAGCACTGATCACAGAGTTGGGAGTCAACCCTGAGCACCACCAAGTGTGGCCCCTAAAAGCAAGTTTTTTCACTGGGAAAGGTTGAAGGGGACAAGCACAGAACAGCTGTTGCCATCTTGTGCCATGGACAGCTTTGGGGGACCCTCCCGACCCCCCAAAAGGCCTTGCACTGAGCCAGGCCTGAATTCCACTCTCTGAGCACCTGGCAGGGTGAGAGTTGGGCTGGATCCAAATCACCAAGGACCAAGCTCCCACCCTGTACCCCAGAAGGGCTCGCTCAACCCTGGTCAGGGCTAGCCATGGATGGCAGTGTGGCCGGGCAGTGGTGTCGAAGCAGGTTTCTTTCTGAATCAAAGTGGTATGAATTCTTCTTAGAACCCAGATCCGCAGGCTGGTGAGTTTGGCTCACATTGGTCAACCCACCTCTCAGCTTCAGACACCCTCACCCTGGGGAGCTAGGGGTCTGGAGGCAAGTGGAGGATACCAGGAGGGCCTAGCCTACCCATGCCTTGGTTTCCCCACAGCTGCCACCTTCATGGAGCACTGGAAGCGGAAACAGATGAGGCTCAACTACCACTGGGACCTCACGGGCTTCGAGGAGGAGGAGGTGAGTCATTAGTGGGTGGGGCATCCCACCAAGTCCCTGTCCCTGTCACAGCCCTGAGCGACCCCCAGCTGCACCCCATGTTCCCGGAGCGGGCATCACTGTGGCAGCCGGGTGATCCTGTGTTATTTCATGACTTTGAGGTTCACCTCCCACAGCCGGGTCAAGCCCTGGGTTCAACCTGACTCCAGACCCAGGCGGGGGGACCCCACGACACTGAGTACACCTCCTGGCATCAGATCCTGGTGCCCAAAGCTCATTTCAGTGCCCCAGAAATGCTCAGATGTGTTGGGATCTCTGCCTCCCAAGGAGAAGGGGTTTCAAGATGGCACCTCTATGATACCCTGGTTAGCTTCTGCAGCCCCTCAGGGAGGGTGTCCCAGGGAAAGAGGGTGCTGGAGAGGCAGGACAAAGTCAGGGCACTTCCATGCCAATGGCCCTGGCCCCACACCTCAGAGCCAGGGGTGAGCCCCAAAACAAGAGGGGACAAGCGTGCCCTCAGCGTGGAGGAGAGGCAAGTTCATTTTGGAGCCTGCTCATTCGGGGAACATCATTTGTTTCCAGACAAGCCCCCGTCTTTGCTGTCTGTGCCTCCCTGTGGGTCCTGTTCGGTACCCACTCTCAGCCCACTGTGTGCCAACTGCAAGGCTGGCAGACTAGGACGCAGCGGGGATTGGCTGCTCGGGGTGACCAGAAGGCACCTGGCCCTGAGTTTGCGCCAGGCTGCGACTTCACCTTGCCCATGGGAACTAACGCTGTGGGTTCTCCTGGGCCATGGGGCTCTGCCAAGGTTCCCCCTCATCCCTGCTCAGGGGTTCCTCCTGGCTCTGTGCTCAGGAATCACTCCTGGCAGGCTCGGGGGCCCCTGTGGGATGCTGAGGATCAAACCCAGCTCTGCTGCATGCAAGGCGAACTCCCTTCCCGCTGTGCTGTGTGGCTCTGGCCCTGGGAGGTGCATTTTGAGTGACTGCTCAGAGCAGAGGAGCCTGAGTCTGAGGGGTACCAGGAAGCTCAAATGAGCTCTAAAAGCCCTGAGTATGGGGGGGTCCCTGAGTCCTGATCCCCTCAGAACCCCCAAACTCATAAAGTGGGAGCAACCCAGAAGTAACCAAAGCTTTTTGTCTTTGTTCCCACATTTCGGGGTCCCTGAAGGAGGCCGTCAAGGTTTGGAGTTTTCGTCTCTCCTCTGTCCCCCGCCTGTCTCCTGGGAGAGGGCCCCCCTCTGGCACCTGTCTCACCTCTTTTTCTGCCCTGGCCGAGAGAGCGCGGGGTTCAGCTTCCCCCCTCCGCACTGTCCCCCTCGTAACCCCCATTACCTTTCCAGTGCCACTTGCTGACGGCTGGGCTCGGGCCTCACTACTTCTGCTTACTGTGCTCTTCTTCTCTGACAGTTCTCGGGGGGCCAGCTCACGCCTTGGGGGGGGGGGTCACAGACAGAGGCAGTTCTGCCTCCGGATTCTGGGGTTCCCAGTGCGGGTGGAGGGACACCCAGGCCCAGGTCCCGGGAGGTCAAACTTGAAAGCGCTGCCCTCAGCCCACGGTGAGCTGGCCGCCCCAGGGGTTCAAGGTGAAGGGCGGCTGTGGGAGGAGCAGCCCCCACTTACCAGTCCCTGGCCTGTCTCCCTAGGACCATCCCCGAGCTGAGTACGAAGCCCGAGTGCTGGAGAAGTCGCTTCGAAAAGAGACAAAAAACAAGGAGGTGAGTCTCCTTGCCGGAGGACGTCCCATCAGCCACAGAAATGGGGTCCCATGGGATAGGTGTTCATGGTATCAGTCCAGTGGTGTGAGGTGTGTTCTGTAGATTCTATGGTCTGGATTCCACGGTGTAGATATGTAGTATGGGTCCTGCAATGTAGATTCTCTGATGTACATTCCATGTTTAGATTCCATGGTATAGATTCCGTGGTGTGATTTCGTGGCATAGTTTAAAATAAAAATAGCCATGAATGGCGAGACTACCCCAGGCACCGTGTTTCTAACACCTTGGGCTGATGTGTCTGACAAAATAGGGTAGCAGTGGAGAAATACTGTCTTTTTCATACCATAAGAGTGCTTTTTACCAAAAAAAAAAAGATGTGGGAAAATGTCTGTGTGTCTTATGGAGCAAATGCCGCCTACAGCTGAAGCCTAAGTATTTCAAAATATGTTTTTTTTTTTTAACTTTCTGATATGAAAAGAAGTTAGATAAGCATGTTTAACCATCTGTGGACTGGCGTGTTGTAAATATACTTCAGCTTGGCAGGCTGGTTGTTCCCAGTCTCCTGGAGTCTTGCATTGCATCATTTGCTTTAGAATATTTTTTTCTATGGGCCCGAAGAGATAGCACAGTGGCGTTTGCCTTGCAAGCAGCCAATCCAGGACCAAAGGTGGTTGGTTTGAACCCCGGTGTCCCATATGGTTCCCCGTGCCTGCCAGGAGCTATTTCTGAGCAGACAGCCAGGAGTAACCCCTGAGCACCGCCGGGTGTGGCCCAAAAACCAAAAAAAAAAAAAAAAAAAAAAATTTTTTTTCTAGCTTTTCTCATCTAAAAACTATGTGCGTCTTATGGTTAGATGCATCAGTGAAAAATTACCGTATTTGCTGGCATATAAGACGACTGGGAGTATAAGATGACCCCCTAATTTTGCAGTTAAAACATAGGTTTAGGCCTATATTCGCTGTATCAGACAGAACATTCCTGTGCTGCATGAGCCAATCACAACAAGCAAAGGTTCAAAGGTTCTACTGTCATAGACTTCCTCTCTGACTCTGGCCAATCTGAGCAGGCTTTTGACAGCGTAGATTTGGGTCCAGAACATTGTCGAATTTGCATGCATCAAAAGCCTGCTTGGGTTGGCTGAGTCAGAGAGGCAGTCCAAGCAGCCTGGCAGTGATTGGTGCAGGATCAAGTTGGAAAATTCGTTTTGTGGCAATATTCAGACAATTTTCGTTTAGCGGCATATTGAAACATTTTTCGGGACATACTTGGCATATAAGACGACCCCCGATTTTTGGTTGACTTTTTTTTTTGTTTCAAAAGTCGTCTTATATGCCAGAAAATACTGTAATACAAAGTCAATCAGGAGAGTCATTGGAGTCAGCCTGCTTTTTGCCTCGTAGCCTCTCTCTGCCCTGTGTTCTCTGCCCAGCCCAAAGCCAGATTCCTTTCTTTTATTTATTTTCATTTTGGTTTGGGGCCACATTCAGTGGTGCTCAGGGGTTACTCCTGGATCTGGGCTCAGAAATTGCTCTTGTCAGGCTTGGGGGACCATATGGATGCCAGGGATCGAACCCAGGTCCATTCTGGTTCAACCATGTGCAAGGCAAACTCCCTACCACTGTGCTATCGCTCCAGCCCAAAAAACTCCATTTCTTTCTTCAAACCAACTCCCAACCCCAGGAGGGGAAAGGTCGAGTCAGAGATAAAAGCAACTCTCCAGTTTGCTTTTCCATCTCAAACGAATAGAAGGTTATTGGGAAGTGAAGATGGGGGAACACCTTTGTTTAGGTTTTTCTCTATTTAGGTTCAACTTACAGTGTAGCTCCGTGCTGCATGTCCCGTGGTGGGCTCCGTGGTCCACATTTTATGGCTTGGATTTTGTGATGTAGACCCTATGATGTGGGTCCCAAGGTGGGCTCCCAAGTGTATCCCATGGCGGGTTCCATGGTGGTTTCCGGCACATGTGCTGTGGTTTGGATTTCATGACATAGATTCCGTGGTGCCAACTGGGCTGACCCCAACACAGCACCCAAGAGAGAAGACTTTCACCCAGTGCTCTATCCTCTTTACTCCTCTGGCCAGGGAAATGGGGACAAGTTGGCTGGTGACTCCAAGGGGAGTCTTATTGGGGACCAAAAGGGGACCAAAAGCCTATGTCTGCTGAGGGTGTTGATCTCAGCATGGCTGTGTTACCCAGACAGGCTACCTGGAAGCGGCAATACCTTCCAAGGACTGGCACTTAGAAACTACTGCTCTCCGCTCTGCAGAGCTGAGGCAGCAAGTAATGAGCCTGGCTGCTGCCAATAAAACTTTATTTATAAAGACAAGCAAAGGGCCGGGTTTAGCACCCAGGTGGGCAGGATCATTCGCATCTCCTCCACTTCCTCCTCTCACCCTGGAGCCCATCTCAGAAATGCAACCCAGTGACAGCATGAAGGGACCTTTCCAAGCGTCCCCAAGCATCTAGGGCCCACACACCAGTTTTGGGTAATGAGGAAAAAAAGGTTTTGTCCACCAGGCATGGCTGGTGGGTTCTTGCTTGGTTCAAATGCTGAGGATGAGCGATGGTGTGGCCTTGCCGTGAGCAGGGACAAGTTTCTTCCTTTCTCCCAAACCCTGCTTCTTTGGGGTCCCACCGAGACTCGGCTGGCCCCAAGAGGCACTTGGAAAGTCTGTGAGTGGAAAGAACATGGCATGATGCGCCCTAGAAGGAAACGCATGGGTCTGGGCCCCTCCCGGAGAGTGGAAGATGTGAAAATGGCTCCCTAGATGGTGCTCCTGGGTGGTACTCCCCTCTGCACACTCAGAACTGGGACCCACCTCCTGAGCTCTGCTTCCTGTTTCATGGATATGCTTGATCAGAGGAGGGTAGCAGGGGAGATCCCCTGAAATCCCCCTGGACCCAGCCACCCCTGAAGCTCCCTTCAGGCTACAGAGACTGCCCCAGGGCAGTGAGTTCTTGCCCCAAACCCAAAGGGTCCATCTCGTCTTCTTGAGGCATCCTGGATTTATGCATGTGAGTGCATGTTTTAGGGGTGCAGTGATGCCCACCAGCCCCAACCTCACAGCACCTGTCGTCCACCGGACCCCCATTCTGCCCTTCACCCTCTCGGGTCATCCTTCTGGGGGGCAGAATCCAGAGTTTGGTCTCACTGGAGGCAGACGAGTCCCTTTTTTTATTTTGTTTTGTTTTGTTTTGGGGCCACACCTGGTGGCACTCAGGGTGTCTTATGGTTCTCTGCTCAGAAATCGCTCCTGGCTTGGGGGACCATATAGAACACCAGGGGATCAAACCATGGTCCATCCTAGGTCAGCTGCATGCAAGGCAAACGCCCTACCGCTGTGCTATCTCTCCAGTCCCCACAAGTCATTTTTTCAGTGTAAGAGACAGAAGGGAGGGGCCGGGAAGGTGGCGCTAGAGGTAAGGTGTTTGCCTTGCAAGCGCTAGCGTAGGACGGACCGTGGTTCGATCCCCCGGTGTCCCATATGGTCCCCCCAAGCCAGGGGCAATTTCTGAGTGCATAGCCAGGAGTAACCCCTGAGCATCAAACGGGTGTGGCCCAAAAACAAACAAAAAAAAACAAACAAACAAAAAAAAGAGACAGAAGGGACCTGGGGGGGCCAGAGTGAAAGTGTAGCAACTGCCACCCAGGACTGAGAGAGAGAGAGAAAGAGAGAGACAGAGACAGAGACAGACAGAGACAGAGAGACAGAAAGGAAGGGAGAGAAAGCAAATATCTTTTTTATTCCTCCTAGAGTCTGAAACCTGCTGTCAGCACACAGGGGTTTCAGAGAAAGGGAGAGAGAGAGAGATTCCTCGGCCAGAGATGGCCAGGGAAGGCCTGGGTTCAATAGAGAAGAAAAGGGAATAAAGGGGCTGGAGCAATAGCACAGCAGTAGGGCATTTGCCTTGCACACAGCTAACCCAGAACGGACCTAGGCTTGATTCCGGCTTCCCGGTATCCCATAAGGTCTCCCAAGCCTGCCAGAGTGATTTCTTTTTTGTTTGTTTGTTTGTTTTCTTGGGTCACATCCGGCAGTGCTCAGGGGTTACTCCAGGCTCTATGCTCTGGAATCGCTCCTGACAGGTTCTTGCCAGAGCTATTTCTGAGCACAGAGCCAGGGGGAACCCCTGAATGCTGCAGGATGTGGCCTCAAAACCAAAATAAATAAATGAATAAATAAATAAATAAATAAATGTTTAAAAAAGAAAAGGGATGGGGCTCAAGCAGTGACACAAGTGGTAGGGCTTCTGCCTTGCACGCACTAATCTAGGATGAACCACGGTTCGATCCCCAGGCTTCCCGTATAGTTCCCCAAGCCAGGAGTGCAGAGCTAGGAGTAACCCCTGAGCGTCACTAGGTGTGGCCCAAAAATGAAAGAAAAAAAAGAGGGTCCGGAGAGATAGCACAGCGGCGTTTGCCTTGCAAGCAGCCGATCCAGAACCAAAGGTGGTTGGTTCAAATTCCGGTGTCCCATATGGTCCCCCATGCCTGCCAGGAGCTATTTCTGAGCAGACAGCCAGGAGTAACCCCTGAGCATCGCCGGGTGTGGCCCAAAAACAAAACAAACCGAAAAAGAAAGAAAGAAAGGAAGGAAGGAAGGAAGGAAGGAAGGAAGGAAGGAAGGAAGGAAGGAAGGAAGGAAGGAAGGAAGGAAGGAAGGAAGGAAGGAAGGAAGGAAGGAAGGAAGGAAGGAAGGAAGGAAGGAAGGAAGGAAGGAAGGAAGGAAGGAAGGAAGGAAAAGAAGGGAATAGAAACAAAGCAGGCAGTATTTCTCTGATGCTTTATCACCGGCCCCTCACAGACCAGTAGGCCTGCTTTGGCTACTATCCTGGGTCCCCCAAAGGTCCAAGTCTTACCCGGCATGCAGGGGATGTGTCTGGGACCGTGTCCAAGCCCAACTGCCATATTCAACAGGAGAGCACGGGGGAGAGGGTGTCTGCCTTGCACACGGACCACCCAGGTTCCATCTCCAGCATTCCATGGGGTCCCCCAAGCCTTTCGGGAGTGATTCCTTTTTACTTTGGTTTTTCGGCCACACCCCAGACTAGCACTCAAGGGTTCTTTCCAGCTCTGCACTCAGAAATTACTCCCTGGCGGTGCTCAGGGGGACACTCTAGGATGCTAGGGATCGAAACTGGGTTATCATGTGTGAGGCAAATGTCCTCCCCACTGTGCTGTCGCTCTGGACCCTCTTCTCTTGCTTCCTTCACTCCCAGTGACCCAACCATATGCATTGTCCCCACAGTGGGAGAGGCTGGCTCGGCCCTCGGTGTCCACTCTGGGTACACATGTGAGTTGCTGGGGACATAACAGCCGTGCCCTGTGTTCCTGCCACCTGGGGCATCTCTGGCATCTCTGGGGCTTGGTCTGTGCCATCTCAGGTGGTTTGTTGAGCCTCGTTGATGCCCAGGAACTTGGGGAGTGTGGGAGCGGCTGACAGTGGCCCGAGTGTCCCCCAGTCCTAACACCTCACCCCACACTGCTCTCTTGTTCCTTCATCTGCCCTCAGAAGCACCGTCATGTCCCCGAGGAGGGCACAAACCAGTGGCAGCGGAGGGTTAGGACGGCCCTGGCAGGGGTGAAATTGGTATTTGTCTCTGGGTGTGCGTCGGCACTTGCACCCCGAGTTCCACAGCCAAGCCTGTCGCGTTTCTTGCTGCCCGTCACCCCTGGCTCTTTGCCTCTGACCTGCACCCAGCGTGCCAGCCGTGTGTGAGGGAGGCAGGGGAGGGGAAAGGGGGGGTCACTGCATGAGAGCTGGGGGCGTGGCTTGAGGGGGGCTCAGGGAGGGCTGAGTCTTGAGTGTGCGGAGCACGCATGCCACCCGCCACCCCTCCCGGAATGAGCAGCCTGGACCGATACCTGCCTTTGCCCTCTGGATGCCACCCCCTCTGGAGAGCCCCAGGTCAGCCAGGGTGGCCCCAAACCCAGCTGACCCCGTGCAGGAGCCGCACCCTCCGGGTCCTCTGGGTCCTCCCTGGGTCCTCCCTGAGTCCTCCCCGAGGTCCCTGGAGGCCCCCGGCCCCCTGAGTGCAGCATTGCAACCTGCCTTGTGATGCGAGTCCCAACTCGCTGAGTGAAGAGAAAATAACTATTATGGTCTGGGAGCAGCGAAAGTGGCTACAGGCGGTTTGGCAGAACTGTTTCTCCAGACTCCAGACATGCCAGGCCGCAGGGAGGTGGGCCGCGCCCCTGGGATTCCCCACCTCGGCAGAACCACCCAGAACCTTCTGGAACCTTCCAAGGCCCCCTCAAGGCCTCTTCGAGGGGCTCTGTTGTTTTTTGTTTTTGTTTTTGTTTTTTTGGTTTTTGGGCCACACCCGGCGTTGCTCAGGGGTCACTCCTGGCTGCCTGCTCAGAAATAGCTCCTGACAGGCATGGGGGACCACATGGGACACCGGGATTCGAACCAAGCACCTTTGGTCCTGGATCGGCTGCTTGCAAGGCAAATGCCTCTGTGCTATCTCTCCGGGTCCGGCTCTGTTGTTTTAATGTTTTGTTTTGTTTTGTTTTGTTTTTGGGGAGCCACACCCAGCGATGCTCAGGGCTTTCTCCTGGCTCTGTGATCAGGAACCCTACGGGGATGACAGGGATTGAACCTGGGTTGGGCCTGTACAAGGCAGATGCCCTAACCACTGCGCTATCACTCTGGCCCTGGGGGGATGAAAGAGGGGGTCTTTGTGAAGGAATCAGAGCAGCAGCAGCACACCTGGCTCTGCCCCTTGCCCCCTGTCCCCTTCCTGCCGTGCCCCCTCCCCTGGCTTTTGACACTACCCCATCTGCTTTACTGACCCTTCTGTGTGTTTGTCAGACGGACAAGGTGAAGCTGACGTGGAGAGATCGGTTCCCGGCTTACGTCACCAACCTCGTCTCCATCTTCTTCATGGTACATTCTGGAAGGCACCTGGCGGGTCCCCTGGGCACTGCTTGTGAGCCCAAGAACGCTTCATTGGGGGCTGGAGTGAGAGCATAGTGTAGAGGGCATTTGCCTTGCACACAGCCAACCCGGGTTCAATCTCCAGCATCCATATGGTCCCCCCTGCCCAGCCTGCCAGGAGCCATTTCTGAGCACAGAGCCAGGAGGAACCTCTGAGCACCTCGAGGTGTGACCTAAATCCCCCCCAAAACAAAGCTCCACTCAGGATGATATTGCCTATTTGGTGGCCCCAAAACCCCTCCATCTGCTCAGGAATCCCCCCAGGCTCTGCCAGGAGTTCAGCCGTAGGCCACATGGGCTCTGTGCTCAGTGGTCAGTGCTCTGGCCCTCTCTGTGGTCATTGCCTATCACTGACCCTGAGCCGACCCAATCTTTAGGAGTTTGGGTGAGTCCAACACCCCGATATGGCCCAGTGGAGGACCTGCGCATGGCATCATGCTGTCCTCTCCTCACGCTGCCTATTCCTTTCTGTCTGGGGAGACTGAGGTCGGTTCTGTCTGTGTCCCCACCCCTTCCAGGCCACCATAAACTGCTTCTTGGTGCCCCTGAGTGCCCAGTGCAGAATCCAGGCTGTGGCATGTCCCACTGGTATTCGCCAGGGGGTCTGGGGGGGGGGCCACTAACCTGGCCACCAAGTCAGTAGAAGGCTCAGGGCCTCCCCTGATGGGGCAAAAGGGAAGTCATACTGGGCCTATGTGTGACATATTGAGGACTCGGTCCATCTGATAGGTCCCAGATGTCACCCCCCAGCGGAGACAAGGACAAGGATGGTCCCACTCACACCCCTCAGCTCCTCCTGCAGAGAAGGACCATATCAGATCCGGCAGGGGAAACCCCTAAATGCCCCTGAGTGGCCTTAGTTTGAGTCGAGGCTGAAGGAAGCCGCTCAGAGCCAGGGTTTGAGCCTCAGCAACGAACAGTAAGGGTGACCCTCCCAAGCTGATAGCTGCCCCTCAGTTCCCCAGCGGTGATCCCCCAAATGAAGAATAATTCAGAGTCAAGTAGGGGGGCAGGTCTTGCAAGGCCCAGAAGACTCTCGCTCCCCCATTCACCTGTCCAAGAAGGGCCACAGACAGGAAGCAGCTGGGGACGCTTGTCCACCTCTGAGTGCTGTGAGTGTGAGTGTGTGTAAGTGATTTGTGTGTGTGCGGCATTGCCTGCAAATGCAACTACGCATGTGTGTTTGTCTGTGTATGCATGTCTGTGTGAATGTGTTTGATGTATGTACAGGCGCGTGTGTCTCGGTGTCTCATGCGTGTGTCTGTTTTGAGTGCACGTCTGTGAGAGTATGCGTGTCTATGTATTCATGTATGTGGGTGTGTGTCTGTCTGTGTGTTTGGTTGGCTGGTTGGTTATTGGTTTGGGCCACACCTAACAGTGCTCAGAGCACCCCCTTAGCAGTGCTCAGGGACCTTCTGGGGTGTCAGAGATTAAACCCAGGTTGCCTATATGTGAGGCCAGGCTAGGCCTTCCCTCCCCGTCCCGTCACCTGCTCTCGAGAGCCACTGTCCTAACAGATGGGCCCCATGCGTCCGTGTCCCAGGCCCACAACCCCTTGCAGACCAATCCAGCTCCAAAACAGTCCCACAGTGCTCCAGCTGCAGCCGCCGTGGGTGCTCCCCCCCCCTACTGGAGGATCATGCCAGCTTCCCTGAGTCACCTCATCCGGCCTCACCCCACGCTCGGCCCCCAGGGTGTCTCTGAGGCCAGAGTGGAACCTCCCTGGGTGGATCCCCTGGCAGGAGGAAGAGAATTTCCTAGGAAACCTCCCTGGGCCCATCCCTGGCAGGAGGGAGATTTCCTTGGAAGCCCCAATGTCCCAGCTCCTGAGCCCTCCACGGTATGTGGCAAGGCCCCAGGTCCAGGATTCGGTCTTCAGTGCTGAGTCACTTTGTGGGCTGCAGCTGGCAGCCCTGGAAGGCTAGTGCTGGCCCAGCGAGCCAAGGACAGTTTCTTGCCAGCTCTTCCCCCCACTACCCCCACACAGTGTGGGGTCGGGAACAGAGGCACCAGGAAGGAGGGAGAGGGAGGCAGCTGGGTACATGCAGCATTAGGGGACAATGTGTCCTGCATGTCCATTTACCCACCCATTCATCCACCCATCCACCCACCCAACCATCCATTCATCCACCCATCCATCCATCTGTCATCCACCCACCCACCCATCCATTCATTTACCCACCCAAACATCCATTCAACCACCCTCTCACCCACCCACCCACCTATCCATTCATCCACCCACCCATCGACCAAACCATCCATCAATCCATCCATCCATGCATCCAACCATCCATTCACCCACCCAACCATACATTCATCCACCCAACCATACATTCATCCACCCACATATCCTCCCACCCACCCGTCCACCCATCCATTCACCCACCCATTTATTCATTCACGCATCCATCTGTTCATGTGGGAGAAATCAGCACCCAAACCTGCTCCCCACCCCAGAAGGGTGCTCTCCGCCCAGAGCCAAGTCCCCTAGCCAAGACCTGTCCCAGCATGACCCAGTGTCCTGCAGGGGTGAACCCAACCCAGCTCCGCCCCTCCCGCAGATCGCCGTGACCTTCGCCATCGTGCTGGGCGTCATCATCTACAGGATCTCCACGGCCGCTGCCCTGGCCATGAACTCCTCGCCCTCGGTGCGCTCCAATATCCGGGTCACGGTCACGGCCACGGCCGTCATCATCAACCTGGTGGTCATCATCCTGTTGGATGAGGTGTACGGCTGCGTCGCCCGCTGGCTCACCACCATCGGTCAGTGCCTCTGTCCCCTCTCGGGCACAGGGACTCAAGGCTAGGCCCTTAGCAGCTTGTGGGGCCCCCAGCCGGGTCCCCGGTGACTCACAGGTCCCATCCCACAGAGGTCCCGAAGACAGAGAAGAGCTTCGAGGAGCGCCTCATCTTCAAGGCCTTCCTGCTCAAGTTCGTCAACTCCTACACCCCCATTTTCTACGTGGCCTTCTTCAAAGGCCGGTATGGCTGCACCCTCGTTCCACTGCCAGGAGGGCTGGTTCCTTGGGTGCCTGAGTGGAGGGAGAGGGACCAGGAAAGAAGACCCTGGATCACTGGGAACCCCTGAGGGAGCACTCTCGACCTCTAGACCCAAGGAGGGAGCACTTTTAGTCATTGGTACCCCAGGAGAGAGAACTCTCAGTCATTGGGACCCCAGGAGGGAGCACTATCAATCTCTGGGACTCCATGAAGGAGCACTCCTGGTCACTGGGACCCTAGGAGGGAGACAAGTCCCCCCAAGCAGCAGAGACTCAAGGGAGCCTAGCTGGGCCCCAGGATTCCCCCTGAGGACTGGGCTGAGTCCTGACTAGGTACCCCGCAGAAGGGCTTACAAGCTGTGGCGAGGCCACATGGCCTCCCGTGCTCCCACACTCTTGCACTCCCTAAAGCATGCCTGGCTTAGAGGAACCAGCGCCCCCTCTCCTGCCTCAGTCGACCGGACAGACCTCAGAATCCCTGATCCGGGGCCCGGAGAGATAGCACAGCGGCGTTTGCCTTGCAAGCAGCCAATCCAGGACCAAAGCTGGTTGGTTCGAATCCCGGTGTCCCATATGGTCCCCCGTGCCTGCCAGGAGCTATGTCTGAGCAGACAGCCAGGAGTAACCCCTGAGCACCGCCGGGTGTGGCCCAAAAAACAAAAAAAAAAAAAAAAGAATCCCTGAGCCCTCTGGAGTTCCCTAAACCACCATGGGGTCCAGGGCCCCTCAGAAAGGACAGAAACCCCCTGGCAGCCCCCTAGAAACTGAGGGTGGGAGTTGGCTGCTCCCCTACCCTCCTGAAGGGCCTGAACCCCTTGGGGGCCTACAAGCCATGAGCACAGTCACAGAGAGAGAAAAACATGCTGGGTTCTGACTGGGGACCCCAGATCTGCCTCACCATCCCTCACGGAGATCCTGGCATGTCTCCCTGCCTCACCCCATCCTTGCAGGTTCGTGGGACGCCCGGGCGACTATGTATATATCTTCCGCTCCTTCCGGATGGAGGAGGTACGTGGCCTTTGCTCTCACCCCTTCTGTGCCCAGCAGTTGACAGGGCAGACAGGCACCCCAGCACCCCGCATCCGCCCCCAGCTGTCCGAAATGGGCATGGACCGAGGAAGGAGAGTCCCTGAAACCCCACTGTCTCCTCTGGTCCCAGGACCTGAGCCCTTTGCCTCTGGCGGGGAAGAATCCTGGGAGTTAGACTCCCAGTTCATTGTTGTTTTTCACACGAAAGGGGCCCCTGGGGACCCCAAAACAACAGAAAGTGGCTCTGACTGGTGCTGTTTAGTACTGACCCCACAACCCCCAGATTGTTCTGGTTCTGTCAGCCCAAAATACCTTTTGTGGGGGGGGGGGTCTGTCAGTGCTTCGGGGCACCTGGTGGACTGTCTCAGGATCCCTCTGCTTATGGAAAACAGGGGTATGGGTCTCCAACGACGCAGCCTGTGGCATGGGGGCTGGGGGAGCAGGAGCATGGGTGGGCTCCAAGAGAGGACCTTTGCACAAGCCAGCTCCCCTTCTCCCACCCCATTACACCAGGAACCTTGACAGAATATGGGGACCGGGGAGTGGGGTGCCTGGGAGGGAGGTCCAGAACAAAGGTGCCACCAAGCATTTCTGAGGCCAAGCAATATCACAGCAGGGATATTAGCCTTGCATGTTAGCCTTGCACGTGGCCAACCTGGGTTCAATCCCCAACATCTCATAGGGTTTTCTGAGCCCGCCAGGAGTGATTCCTGAGCACAGAGCCAGGAAAAACCCCTGAGAGCCACTGGGTATGGGTCCCCCCAAAATTACAAAGTCAGGGGTTGGACCAGGGTACCCCAACCTGCCAGGTGTAACTCCTGAGAACTGCCGGGTATGAACCAAAAATAAACAAGAACAAAAAAAAACAAAAACAAGCCTACTGGGAGAGTCATGGGGTCTCTGGGAGGGTTCTGGGGCCTCGAGTGGGGCCAGCAGCCCCCACAGCTCCCTGTCCCTCCTCCACTGTCCCCCTACCTGGGCCCCAGGCCCAGCTACATCACTGCCAGCCTCTGTCTACTTCCAGAGCTGCCCGTGGGCCGTGCCTTTCCCAGGTGCCTGCCAGCTCTGCCCTCTCCAGACAATATCACGGTGCCCTGGTCCCCTCTGTTTCTCTGGAAGACCCGCTGGAAGGGCCAGGCGGCATCTCCGGCCCTGCCTGACTCTTGTGGGGTGCTAATCTCCATGTCCCCCTCCAGTGCGCGCCCGGGGGCTGCCTCATGGAGCTATGCATCCAGCTAAGCATCATCATGTTGGGGAAACAGCTCATCCAGAACAACCTCTTTGAAATCGGCATCCCGTGAGTGGGGGGCCCTGAGGGTGGGATCACTCAGGAGGTGAGGGTCACCCCAAGAGCCACTGGTTCCCCCCCAAAGTGGAATCATCCTATGACTGGGGCTTACCCCACTACTGGACGCACTCTGAGGACAGAAGATACCCAAGAGTGGGTTCTCGATTTGCGAGGGGTCCCCCAAGAGTGAGTGGGGGGTCCCCCAAGAGCAAGGCATTTTACACTCCCATGCCTCTTTTCCTGAAATGTCCCTGGAGCCTTGAGGCCTGTCCGGGCCCGTCCGGGAGGGAAGGAGGGAGTCAGCCCTAAATCCCCAACTCGAGGTCAGGAGCACGGGGTTAGGGGGTCATAGTGTGGGGGCTCAGCTGTGTCACACCCCCAGGAAGATGAAGAAGTTCATCCGCTACCTGAGGCTGAAACGCGGCCGCGCGACTGAGCATGAGAGCGTGAAGCGGAAACAGCGCTACGAGGGCGACTTCACGCTGGAGCCCTTTGCCGGGCTCACCCCCGAGTACATGGAGATGAGTGAGTGCTGCACCCCCAGATTCACAGTCCCCCGAGCCCATGGGGACAAGTGAATGCTATACCCCCAGATTCACCAGTCACCCCCAGTCCATGGCGATGAGTGAGTACTGCACCCCAAGATTCACAATTCAGGGCCCGGAGAGATAGCACAGCGGTGTTTGCCTTGCAAGCAGCCGATCCAGGACCTAAGGTGGTTGGTTCGAATCCCAGTGTCCCATAGGGTCCCCCGTGCCTGCCAGGAGCTATTTCTGAGCAGACAGCCAGGAGTAACCTCTGAGCAACGCCGGGTGTGGCCCAAAGACCAAAAAAAAAAAAAAAGATTCACAATTCATCCCGAGACCATGGGACTGAGCAAGCGAAGGGCCACTTTCTGTTAGAAACAAACCCAGACCACCCCCAGGCAACTGTCAGCTCCCTGACCACCCCTGAATCCCCACAAGGTGGGGTGTTGACCTCCTGACCTCTAGATGAGAAACTGGCCAGCGATTGGCTGAGGGCAAAATGTCCAGGCTGGGGGTAGCTGAGGTCACTGGCAAAATTAAGGCTGGAGTGACAGCACAGTGGAGAAGCCATTGGCCTTGCATGCGGCCGTTCCTGGGTTCGATCCCGTGCATCCTGTAGGGTCCCTCGAGCACTGCCAGGAGAGAGCCCTGATCATTGCCGGGTGTGGTCCCCAAAATTCAAAAAAATAAAAAATGAGAGTTTAGCCAACTGAGCTCTTGCAGCCCTGCTGGGGCTCAGCCCCACCACACCCACATACATGCAGGGACCCTCAATCCTCCATCTCATCCCTGCATGTACCCCTGAGCTGGGGGCTCTGAAGCCCCATGTCCAGAAACTCCCGGCCCTTCACTCAGCCCCGAGGGTCTTTCCTTGTGCCTTCCTCTGCCCCCAGCCACCCCTGTCCCTCCACCAGACCCCATGGAGTCCCCAAACTGGCTTGCTGTGGGGAAGGAGCAAAGAAAGGAGCCAGATTGTCTCAGGCCAGATCAGGAGGGGCCTTCAGGGCTCTCGGGTTTGTCTCAGGCCCCTGGCCCTTCCCCGACTGACCCTCTCCTCTGCCAGTCATCCAGTTTGGCTTCGTGACCCTCTTCGTGGCTTCCTTCCCGCTGGCACCCCTCTTCGCCCTCCTCAACAATATCATCGAGATCCGCCTGGATGCCAAGAAGTTTGTCACGGAGCTGCGGCGGCCGGTGGCCGTCAGGGCCAAGGACATTGGTGAGTGAGGCCCGGCCTGCAGGGGTACCAGGGGCTCTGAGCCCCCAGAGTTTAAAGGAAGTGGGAATTTATTTTTTTCCATTCCTTTTGCGCTCAGGACTCACTCCTGGCAGTGCTCAGGGGGGTGCTGGGGATCGAACCCAGGAACCCAAGTTGGCAAACGCTCTCCCCACTGTGCTATTGTTTCAGCCCCATTGCCGGTGGGTCTTAAAAAGAATTCAGGTGGCAGTGAGTCGGGCGTGTACCACTGGTGGTTCACATGTGTGTGTGTGTGTTTTTTTTTTTTTTGGGCCACACCCGGTAACGCTCAGGGGTTACTCCTGGCTATGTGCTCAGAAGTTGCTCCTGGCTTCGGGGACCATATGGGACACCGGGGGATCGAACCGCGGTCCCTTCAAGGCTAGCGCAGGAAAGGCAGGCACCTTACCTCTAGCGCCACCGCCCGGCCCCATGTGTGTGTGTTTTAAGTTAACAGAAAACCATCCCGTCCCAGCACTGCGGGTGGGTGTGGCGCGTTTCTGTTAGGACATCTTCATCTTGAAGGGAGTTGGGGATGCTGGCAGAGTGTCCTGGCAACCCCTGTTTAACAACCCCCCCCCACCGTGTATTTGGCACCAACTCTGCCATTCTCACCAGGAACAGAGATGGAGGTGGGGTCCCCTGTTCGTCATCATCATCATCTTGACGGCTTGAAATGAGGGGTCTCACAGATTCACAGTCTTAGCTCAGAGGATGGGGTCTCATTTCCCCATCTCCTCCCTGGGGAGGGGCTTCCAAGACCACCGACCTTTACAGAAGGGGTACTTCTGTCCAAAAATTGTTGCCCCCTGCCATGGCCACTGCTGGTCACTTCCACCCATGGGGGAGGGGGCAGACCCATCACCTTGTTCCCCCAAAGACAGATTCAGGGGCCCCAGGGCTGGGGATAGAAAGGGGAGTGAGGGGCCAGAGATAGCATGGAGGTAGGGCGTTTGCCTTGCATGTAGAAAGACAGTGGTTTGAATCCCTGCATCCCATATGGTCCCCCGAATCTGCCAGGGGCGATTTCTGAGCATAGAGCCAGGAGTAACCTCTGAATGCTGCCGATAGTGACCCCAAAACAAAACAAAAACAAAAACAGAAAGGGGAGCGAATAGCCTTTATGGGTTGACATGGGGTGACATCAGGCATACCTTGCAGCACCCCCTTTGCCTTAGGAGGGTCAGAAAGGCTTGAGAAGGGGGAGAAGGGGAGCAGCATGGAGGTTGAGCAAATTTCTGTGGGGGGAGCATATGGTCTCTGCTTCAGACACCCCCAAACTGACCTGCCTCCACCAGGCCCTTCTTGTCCCAGCCAGGCTTTGGCCAAACCAATTGAAGGGCCTGTGCAGTTTCCTGCAGCTTCAGCCCAGAGCAGTGCACCCCGTCGGAGTGTGGGGGGCCTCGTGCCCACTCCTGCAGGCTCAGCACCAGCTCTGAGTTCCTGCCCTGGCTGCAGACCAGAGTCAGATCCGGAACTTGTTCTTGTCCTGGGTCCCTGTTTCTAGCCAGAAAGCCTGGCCTGGCCACGGCCAGAGCCCCACAGCCCCCGGAAAGAAGCTTTGCCCAGGAAAACTGCCCCCCTCGAAGGGCCGAGCGCCGCATGGGGTACCCAGTGCCACCAGCCAGGTGCACCTGACACTCCAGGGTCTGGCCGCCGTGTCCAGAGACCAGATGCTCCGTCCCCAGCTTCGCTCTGCCCACAGAGGCCCAATTCTCGGCCCCTGGCCAGTCCCGGGCGCTGGTGTTTGCTTTGGCACCTTCCAGCTGGCACAGCCCCAGACCCCGGCCCTGGACAACATCCTGAAACCTGCACCCGCTTCCCAAGCAAGAGGGACCCCAAGCCTCCCCCGTGGCCACCGTCCCTGCCCCCATGTACACACACCCTCCAGGGTTTGCTGGGGGTTGGTACACACAGGGGGATCCCCCCAGACTCCCAGGGCCCTGGTGCCCGCTTCCTGATTGCAGCCGGCTGCCTGGTGGTGGGGGAGGGCCTTGGTCCGCACATCCGGCTCCTTAACCTTTCCTTGAGGAGGAAGCAACTGCTTTTGTATTGCTCCTGTGATCCGTGCAGGGCCCTGGGGGGGGGGGGAACCAGGGCATAAGAGCCTGGTGGCCCCAGGACCTTTGCCCACAGGGCCAGGAATGGAGGCAGGGCCAGTAAGGGAAGCTACCTGTACCCCAGGAACCCCTTGCCCCATGTCCTGATCAGATTTCTTTTTCTGGTGGGAAAGATATGGGCTAGATGGCCTTGCAAGGCTCAGGGCTTACTTGCTGCCTTTGTAATCAAGGATCACTCCTGGCAAGGTTCAGGGATGCCAGAAGGGTCCTGGGATTTGAACCCAGGTCAGCTGCATGCAAGGCTAGCACCCAGCCCACTGTCCTGTCTCCCAGGTCCCACCCAGCCTTGACCTTTGACACGCAGCCCACAAGCTTCCTGCTTCTGCCTTGGTCCCTCCAGGGGAGAGTCCAGAGCTGTACGCAGCTTCTGGGCACACGGCATGCCTGGAAGGGGCTTTGGAACCCCCAAAATGTCTGAGGGTGCAGGAGGCAGGTGTGAGGCTGCACCCCTACTGGGTCTCCCTAAAGGATGCCCCAGGGTCTCCCCCAAAGCACCAGCCCCCTGGGTCCTGGTCAGAGCTGTGCTGTGCCCCAGGAAGTCACAGATACAGCTGAGCTCTGAGAATGCAAGTTCCCACCCCACCCCCCATGCTTGTGGTCCTGGTTTGGAGTTTGGGGAATCTGCCCCCAGGATGCTGATGGTGGGGGGAATGTCTTACACCTTCCATAAAATTATAGGAGGGGCCAGAGCGACAGCACAGCAGGGAGGATATTTGCCTTGTGCACAGCTAACCCAGGTTTGATTCCTAGCCTCCCATAGGGTCCCCGAGCCTGCCAGGAGGAACCCCGGAGCACTGCCAGGTGTGCCCCCCACTAAAAAACTCACAGGAGCCTGAGAGACAGTACAGGCAGGGGAAGCACTTTCCTGCAGGCAAGCCTGTCCTCTGAGCACTCCCATCAAAACCCTGAGCACAGATTCAAGAGTAACCCCACCACCACGGAAAATGGCCCAAATCTCCCCACATACACACAAAACAAGGAGATGTGAGGGACGTCGATAGCCCAGTGTGGTGGCCCACACCCCATCTCCCCATCTGAGCCTCTCCCCCTGCCCCTGGCTAGCTTCCCCTGGAACCCCCCTCCTGCCCCTGCAAGCCAAGCTCAAATTCTCCTCCCCTGGGCACACCCCCACGCCGACACCAGGCTTTCTGGCTGGAAACAGGGACCCAGAACAAGAGCCAGGTCCGGGCCGACACCGGCCTGCAGCCAGGGAGGAGCCCCCCCCCACTCACTCCTGGACGCTAGACCTGTAGGGTCTGTCCGACTGCCTTTGTTGCATTTCTTGTTTGGGTGAGAGTTGGGGGGTTCCCTGAGGATGCTAGGGGGTCCCAGGACTGTGCAGACCTTGCTGGGATCAAACCAGAACTCCAGGCATACCAGAACATGTCAGGCCTCAGGCCGTGTCCCGGGCCCCTTGACCGCTTCCCTTGGTCATTGGGCCCTTCTGTGTAGTTGGGGCCCATATTAGTAGACATTCGGGTGTAGACACCCACAGGAGAGTCCCCTGAGACTATCGGGGTGTAGGCACACTCAGAGGTGGGTGGGCTGAGGCCAGATCTGCCCAGCCTGCAAGGGGTGCCACACGAGATGCCAGCACTGCTGTGGAGATGAGCCTGCATGCTGGGAGCTCCCAAGGGAGCTGTGCCCCAGGAAGGCCAGTTCTGGGCCAGCTCTGGGCCCCACTGTCCCCCAAACACAAACACACACTGGGCTGGAGGCTGGCTGATGGGAGGGGCCTGCTCGGTGGGTGTGGTCTAGCTGGTGGGTGGGCGTGGTCTAACAGATGGTTCTGGCTGACGGGCGGGGTCTGACTGGCCTGGGTCAAGGTGGTGGGCATGGCCGAGCTCGTGGGAGGATCCTGGTGTGGGAGGAGTCTAGCTGTAGGCGGGGCCTGGCTGGTAGACCTCTGGGTGGTGGGAGGGGCCTGGCCCAGTGGGCGTGGTCTAGCTGGGAGGGACCTAGCTGGCAGGACAGGCCTGGCTAGTGGGCGTGGTCCGGTTGATGGGCGGGGTCTCGTTGGTGGGAGGAGTCTAGCTGGTGGGAGGGGCTTGGGTGCTGGGTTTGGTCTTTAGTGGGCGGGGTCAGGCAGGTGGGCGGGGCCTTTTGATGCACTTTTTTTTCTTCTTATTTGATGCACTTTCTTGCTGCCAGCAGCCCAGCCTGTGTGTTGGCATCAAGAAGTCCCCGGAGCCTCCCAAAGCTCTGAGACCCCAACAAAGGCTCCGTGCCCACCACCCCAGCCTGAGCAGTCGAACCCAGATCCCTCTGAAAAGGAAGATGTGCACTGGGGTCCCACTCGCCGTGCAAAGGCCACAACCAGGCCAGCACGTGCCCTGTGGCCAGAACCCTGGCCAAGGTCCCATGGGTGGCTGATGGGGTGCGGTTCTGTGGGGCAGCCGTGCAGGCCCAAGCGGCCCTCTGGGAACCAACCACATGGGATGCCGGGGATCGAAGCCAGGTCAGCTGTGTGCAAGGCAAGCGCCCTCTCCCTATAGCTCACTCTGGCTCACCACCCCTGACACGCTGCGTGTCTGTGACCCCAAGTCCCAGTACCTATCTGAGGTGCGGTTCTCTGTTTCTCTTCCCCAGGGATCTGGTACAACATCCTTCGCGGTGTTGGGAAGCTAGCCGTCATCATCAACGTGAGTGCCAACCCAGGCTGCATGTCGCATGGGCTCAGGAGGCCTGGGTCCCCACTCCCTGGGAGGAGAGGCTGCAGAACAGAAACTCTCAGACTCTTTCTTGCAACCAGGAGCCTTATCCTACCCCCGGTCCAGCGGGGCTGAGTGTCTGCAACAGAGACAAATAGACAGAAGGGCACAGGGCAGGAGAGACACAGCCCAAGTGCAGACCTGCTCTTTATTTTGGGGTCCACACCCAGCAGCATCCAGGGTTTTTTTTTTTTTTTCCTAGCTCTGTGCTCAGGAATCACCCCTGGCAAGCTCAGGGAACCCTTTGGAATGCTGGGAATCGAACCCGGGTCAGCCGCATGCAATGCAAACACCCTCCCCACTCTGCTATGGCTCTGGCCCCAGAGCTTGTTGCTTCTGAGTGGTCACTATTATTTTGTCCAGTAAGGATGCTGGACCCAACAGGTCAAAGCTATGAAGGCCCCGAGGGGTCAGTGAGGGGCAGCACCGAGCCCACCCCCTATTCCTAAGTTTCCAGAGGTACCACATGCAAACTCTCTTTTGCATTCACTGTTCCCCCCGTTGCTGAGGCCCAGAGCAGACTAGGGGTGGTGTGGGCGGGTGGGACCTACGGGTGGAGCATGGCCAGAAGGGTCCCTACCGACATGGCATGTCCCACCTGCCGTCCCCACAGGCCTTCGTCATCTCCTTCACGTCTGACTTCATCCCGAGGCTGGTGTACTTGTACATGTACAGCAACAACGGGACCATGTGGGGCTTCGTCAACCACACCCTCTCCTCCTTCAACGTCAGCGACTTCCAGGCCGGCACGGCCCCCAATGACCCCCTGGGCCTGGGCTACGAGGTGCAGATCTGCAGGTACTGTACAGATCTAGGGGGACAGGGAAAGAGGGGGTGGGGGAGTCTCAAGGCTCGGTTTGGTTTCCAGAAAAAAAGAGAAATGCTTCCCCCACCACTGCAAACTACATTCCAGCTTTAGGCCGGGCTTGATCTAGGCCCCTCTGTTGGTTTGCCACCTGGCCCCCAGGGCAAAAGACTGCGGGTCCACGGGGTTCTGAGGATGGCTCCGCGGTTGAAGCACCTGCCTGGCAAGTGGGAGGCGGTGCCCCGTGACCCACTCTGCCTATGTGCCCAATGTGGTCAGATTTACCCCATGGGCTGTGTCCTGTGGGACGTTGTTCCCTGCACATCCCCAAAGGTCATGGCTACTGACCAGTGGAGACATGTGATTAGGAGGTCAGGCAATGCGAAGCCCTCCCAGGGGTCTCTGGGGAGACGCCTCAAGAGGGGCCCCCAAGTCTTTCCTGGGGAGCTCTGGGGTTTCAGGTGTCAAAAGGAGTTACGGTTCGGGCCCGGAGAGATAGCACAGTGGCGTTTGCCTTGCAAGCAGCCAATCCAGGACCTAAAGTGGTTGGTTTGAATCCCGGTGTCCCATATGGTCCCCTGTGCCTGCCAGGAGCTATTTCTGAGCAGACAGCCAGGAGTAACCCCTGAGCACCGCCGGGTGTGACCCAAAAAAAAAAAACAAACAAACAAAAAAAGGAGTCACGGTTCCCACCCCCCTCCAGGTGGGTGACCCCCACCTGCCTCGCCCCAAACCAGCTATGTCCAGAATGCGCCAAAATCGTCCAACTCAGATCAAATCAGCCGAATTTAAGTGTATTCCAGGAGGGTGGGGCATACTCAGTCACTGATCAGATAGACTAAAATGTAGGGGTGCCAGCACCCCTAAACCTAGGCGGCTTTCCACCCAGCCCTCCACCGAGTGCTTAGTGGGGTCTCCTGTCCCACAGGGACAAGCCTGGGCACATCACCATGGCGGGTCCCGCTCTCCACTGCTCCCACAACAGGCAGCACCAGGCGGCCCTGCCTGTGTGCCAGGGTTCAGGGACCGCCCCATCCCGCCCTCCACACCTGCCACTCAGGGCACCCAGCAGTACTCAGGGCCGAGGGTGTATGAAAGGGCTTGGGCAAAGGCTGAGGGGCATCACTCATTCCTGTGCCCCTAAGAATATCCTGTCCCTGGCACTCCTTCACCCACTGAGGGCATTTCTGCCTTTCCCCCAGGGGCCCAGGCTGAGGACACACGTGTCCTCCTGACAGAGGTGAGGCAACTCTGGGCGAGGTGGCAGCGGGTTTTGAGGGATGCGTAGGAGTTTGCCTGGGGCTCAGGGTTGTTTCCCAGCATCCCGGTGCAGTGAACCCGGAAGGCACGTATGGCTCGGCGGTGGCTGTGGGAACGGAGCCCCGTGCCCGTGGGAAGGCTGCAAAGTTGGCACCGGCCCCGACCCAGCCTGGTCCTGTCCGTGCTGGCAGCTCCGTGCTCCCGAGTCCCAGCCAGCTGCTTCCTGAAATGTGGCACTGCCCAGGGTGGCTGGCAGGGCCCCAGGGCCCCTCCCACAGGGGGCGTCTGGCTCAGGGCAGCTGCGCAGGAAATGCCTGTGACCGGAGGCCGGGGAGGTCAGCGAGGCCAAGCCAGAGCCCAGTGGGGCTGGAACCAGAGCATCGTGGAGAGGGCATTTGCCTGTGTTTGATCCCCAGCATCCCAGAGAGTCCCCTGAGCCCACCAGGAGTGATTCCTGAGCACACAGCCAGGAGGAACCCCCGGGGCACTGCCAGAGATGCCCCCCCAAAAAACAAAAAAAAAGTGTGAGTTCTTGAGTTCTAAGTCATACAGCTTTGTCCTAGTCTAATGAGAATATATCATTTTCAAGAACGAAAAACATAATTTTTCATTGGGCTGGAGCAAGAGCACAGTGAGGAGGACATTTGCCTTGCACGTGATGGACCTGGGTTCAGTCTCAGGCATCTCATGGGTCCCCCAAACCTGCCAGGAGTGATTATTCCTGAGTGCAGAGTCAGGAGTAAGCCCTGAGCACCACTGGGTGTTGCCCAAAAATAAACAAAACAAAACAACAACAAAAAACAGGGCCCAGAGACACAGTAAGGTGGGGCCTGACCCCAGAAGCACCTGTCTCCCCTCAAGTCCCCTCGGGCACCCCAGATTTTAGAAGACCAACAAGGACTTGGTGTCCAGAGCCCACCCCTGCCTAGAATTCAGGGGGCTCTCCCTGCCCCCTTCAGGCTTTCCTGACCCCAGTGGAAGGTTCCCTGCCCCGTGGGGAGCCAGGAGAGGCATTCCCAAGCTGTGAAGCCACCTGAGGTTGCGAGGGCTTAGGTGAGGCTAAGATAGGGGTGTCAGGGGCCGGGTAGGTGGCGCTGGAGGTAAGGTGTCTGCCTTGCAAGCGCTAGCCAAGGAAGGACCTCGGTTCGATCCCCCGGCGTCCCATATGGTCCACCCAAGCCAGGGGCGATTTCTGAGCACATAGCCAGGAGTAACCCCTGAGCGTCAAACGGGTGTGGCCCAAAAACCAAAAAAAAAAAAAAAAAAAAAAAAAAAAAAAAAAAAAAGATAGGGGTGTCAGGCTGGGACACCCCCTTCCCCATTGCTTCATGAGAGCCACCGAGCTCCTTTGGGGAAGATGCTCCTCAGGCCGGAAAGACAGAACAGCGAGAGGAGGGGTGCTTTCTTCTCACAGCTGACCCGGGTTCGGCTTGATCTCTGGCAGCCCAGAGGGCACCGAGTACCACCAGGAGCGAGCCCTGAGCATGGCTGGCTGTAGCCCTATAAAACGAAAACATAGGGCCCGGAGAGATAGCACAGCGGCGTTTGCCTTGCAAGCAGCCGATCCAGGACCAAAGGTGGTTGGTTTGAATCCCGGCGTCCCACATGGTCCCCCGTGCCTGCCAGGAGCTATTTCTGAGCAGACAGCCAGGAGTCATCCCTGAGCACTGCCGGGCGTGGCCCAAAAACCAAAAAAAAAAATTGTTTTTTGGTTTTTGGGTCACACCTGGCGGTGCTCAGGGGTTACTCCTGGCTCTGTTCAGAAATCGCTTCTGGCAGGCTCGGGGGACCGTATGGGATGCCAGGATTCAAACCAGGGTCCGTCCTGTATTGGCTGCGTGCAAGGCAAATGCCTTACCACTGTGCTATTTCTCTGACCCCCCCCCAATTGTTTTTTTAATAAATACAAGTCAGTACCTCCTGGCCCTCTGTGGGGCTCCCTGTGGCCCCCTGCCCCGCAAGCACTCTCCAAGCCCTCCCTGTGTGGCAGGTACAAGGACTACCGGGAGCCCCCGTGGTCGGAGCACAAGTACGACATCTCCAAGGACTTCTGGGCCGTGCTGGCTGCTCGCCTGGCCTTCGTCATCGTCTTCCAGGTGGGTGCCAGGAGGGCTGGGGGGGGGGCCGGTAGGAAGGACCCTCACGGGGCCTCGGTCCAGGAACAAGGGCTCACACCCACGTGGGGGACAACTTCACCAATGCCCGGGACCCAGTCCTTACCTCAATCCACCTGTGTGAGTTCAGCATAGACCCCCAGGATTCCCCTCAGCTCTGTAGGGGCCTGGACATAGACGGGGGCCCTGATTAGGACATCAAGAGTGGCCATGGCCACAGCATTAGGCGTGCTCCCCAGTAATTTGGGGGAGCACTGAACACTCACATCCACCCTTCAGCCTCCGGGCCATGTGCTTCAAAGCCAGCGGCAAACAGGGACCAGGGCAATAGCACAGCGGGCAGGGCATTTGCCTTGCATGTGGCCGACCCAGGTTTGATCCCAAGCATCCATAGGGTCCTCCGAGCACTGTCAGAAGTGATTTCTGAGCACAGAGCCAGAAATAGCCTCTGAGTACAGCTGGGTATGGGGCTTGGAAAGGAAGGAGGAAGGAAGGAGGGAAGGAAGGAAAGAAGGAAGAAGGTTGGGGCCGGTGAGGTGGCGCTAGAGGTAAGGTGTCTGCCTTGCAAGCGCTAGCCAAGGAAAGGACCACGGTTTGATCCCCCGGTGTCCCACATGGTTCCCCTAAGCCAGGGGCGATTTCTGAGTGCGTAGCCAGGAGTAACCCCTGAGCATCTAATGGGTGTGGCCCGAAAAACCAAAAAAAAAAAAAAAGAAGAAGGGAAGGGAGGGAGGGGAGGGAAGAAAGGAAGGAGGAAGGAAGGTGAGAGGGAAGGTGGGTGGGAGGGGAGGAAGGGAGGGAGAGAGAGAGGAAGGAAAATGGGAGGGAAGGAAGGGAGGGAGGAAGGGAAGGAAAATGGAAGGAAGGAAGAAAGGAAAGAAGGAAGGAGGAAAGGAGGGAAGGAAGGAAAGAAGGAAGGAGGGAGGGAAGGAGGAAGGAAGGAAGGAAGGAAGGAAGGAAGGAAGAAAGGAAGGAAGGAGGAAGGAAGGAAGGAAGGAAGGAAGAAAAAAGGAAGGAGGGAAGGAGGGAAGGAAGAAAAAAGGAAGGAGGGGAAGGAGGGAAGGAAGGAAGGAAGGAAGGAAAGAAGAAAGAAAGGAAAGAAGGAAGAAAGGAAGGGAGAGGGGGAGGGAGGGAGGGAAGGAAGGGAGAATGAAAGAAAGCTATAAACACTTTGGGGCCACTGAGGGCAAAGGGGTCACCCAGCCACCACGAAAGCCAGGAAGGGGTGGAGGCGTGCCTAAAGCAGGCGGAGTGAGGCTTGGGGGCTGCTGGGATGGGGCTGGGGGGCCAGGGCCAGTGGGCAAGTCTTGCGACCCAGCGGAACCCATGGCCCTCGCGTGTGTCCCGCAGAACCTGGTGATGTTCATGAGCGACTTCGTGGACTGGGTGATCCCCGACATCCCCAAGGACATCAGCCAGCAGGTGCGCAAGGAGAAGGCGCTGCTGGTGGAGCTGTTCATGCGCGAGGAGCAGGACAAGCAGCAGCTGCTGGAGTCCTGGCGCGACAAGGCCCACGGGCCAGGCACGGACCCCAACCACAGCCATGGGCCCTCCGACCTCGGCGGCACCCCGTAGCGGCCCCTGATGCCCATGCTCATCCCTCCGGGCCGGGCTCCAGGCCCCTTCTCCACCCTTCCTGTCCCCCCTGGTTTTTGCACATGCCCTGATACGGGGCTTTCCTTTCTTTCTCTCCAAGGGTGGCGATGGATGGGGCAATCGGGGTGGCCGAGGTCCCCCGGGAAAGCTGAGCAGAGCCCCACAGACAGTATGCTCGCTCCAATGCTCCGGGTTCGAGAGAGGGGCCCCCATGGGTGGTGCTTGAGGAAGGGACGGCGGGACTCAGGCCACCAAGTGGCACCTGGCTTTGGGGTGGGAAAAACTTGGTCCTGGGGCCCTGATGCTGGGCAGGGAGGACCCGGGGCCTGGCTGTGCCCACGACCTTACAAGAGGGGGATGCCCAGTGGCCACCATCACCCCCTCTTCAGGATGGAGCATTCCTCTTCCGCCAGAGGCTGATTTAAAATATTTATTGGGTGGTTCTTATTTTGTAATCAAAGCCAGGGTGGATAGGAGGGTCGAGTCTCTCTCTCTCTCTCTCTCTCTCTCTCTCTCTCTCTCTCTCTCTCTCTCTCTCTCTCTCTCTCTCAAAGGTGGACGGTCTTTATTAGTTCCCCAGTATCATGGCGAGGTATTTCCAACACTGTTATTACCAAAGATTTTTACGAATAAAGGCTTCTATTTTGGTACTATTTCTCTATATTTTTACTACAGGAAAGTTAGTGTTGAATAGTCAGCCTTTTCCACCTGTAAGAGCAGCTTCCCTGGACACCCTCGAGGCCCTGCAAGGATCGGGGTGCCAGGGTGGAGTGTGCGGGGGAAGCGCCCCCAGGATTGGGGGGCTCCTCTGTGTCTCCCCTCCATGCCCAACCTGCTCCCTGCTTCTCTTTTCTCTTGTACAGTAAATGGTTTGAAACGGGGTTTTTTTTTTTTGTATGTACATCTTGTATTAAAATGTAGGTGATTATCCACAAGAAATCAGCTTTTTTTTAAGTGACTGTAACTACATCCAAATAAACCCGAACACACCAAAAATGCTTCCCTCACAGAGCCAGTGTGTGTGTGACATTGGCCCCGGGCTCTCCCCAGAGCCTGGGGGTGTAGGGGGGAGGCCCTTGGCGGCTTGTCTCCTCCTGTCCACGGGGGACCCTCCATCACTTCCCCTTCCTTGATGTCTGTGCGTGTCCAGGTGCTTGGCGAAGGGCTAGGCATGTGTGCGTGTTTGTGGGGAACGTGTGTTGGGGTGGGGTATGTGGACACATGGGAACAAATACATGCGTCTGGTGTTTCTGGAGCACATGTATTCTGTTCATCTCTTCCCAGCAGCCTTCCACACAAGCCCCAAGCTCCTACCCAGACCCTGCCAGTCCAACCGGAACCTTTTGGATTTCCAGGGCCTACAATCCCTCTACCCTGCCCATCCCACCACCCCTGGGTCGAGCGTCTGTTCTGGGTGGGCACTTGCGGCCTTTGGCGCAGGCACCTCTGTGGAGTGGGAGAAAAAAGCGAGGTGGGGCTGCATGGAGAGCACAGGGTGAGGGTGCTGGCCTTACAGGCAGCCTACCCGGGTCCGATGCCTGGCACTTCTTAAGGTTCTGTGAGCAATGCTGAGAGTGAAACCTGACTGAGAAGAAAGACAGGAAGGAAGGAAGAAAGGAAGGAAGGAAGGAAGGAAGGAAGGAAGGAAGGAAGGAAGGAAGGAAGGAAGGAAGGAAGGAAGGAAGGAAGGAAGGAAGGGAAAGAGAGAGGAGAGAAGGAAAAGAAGAAAGGAGGGAAAGGAAAAGGGAAAGGAAGGAAGGAAGGAAGGAAGGAAGGAAGGAAGGAAGGAAGGAAGGAAGGAAGGAAGGGAAAGAGAGAGAAGGAGAGAAGGAAAAGAAGAAAGGAGGGAAAGGAAAACAAAGGAAGGAATGAAAGAGAAGGAAAGGAAGGAAGAAAGAGAGAAATAAAGAAAAAGAAAGAGAGAAAGAAAGAAAAAGAGAGAAAGGAGAGAAAGGAAGAAACAAAAAGGAGAGAAGGGGGCCCGGAGAGATAGCACAGCGGTGTTTGCCTTGCAAGCAGCCGATCCAGGACCAAAGGTGGTTGGTTCGAATCCCGGTGTCCCATATGGTCCCCCATGCCTGCCAGGAGCTATTTCTGAGCAGAGAACCAGGAGTAACCCCTGAGCACCGCCGGGTGTTTGGCCAAAAAAACAAAAAAAAAAAAAAAAAAAAAAAAGGAGAGAAGGAAAAAAGGAAGGAGGAAGGGAGGAAGGGGGAAGAAGGGAAGGGAAAGAAGAAAGGAGGGAAAGGGAAACAAAGGAAGGAAGGAAGGAAGGAAGGAAGGAAGGAAGACAGTAGAAAGAAGAAGAAAGAAAGAAAGAAAGAAAGAAAGAAAGAAAGAAAGAAAGAAAGAAAGAAAGAAAGAAAGAAAGAAAGAAAGAAAGAAAGAAGAGACAGAAAGAAGAGACAGAAAGAAGAGACAGAAAGAAGAGACAGAAAGAAGAGACAGAAAGAAGAGACAGAAAGAAGAGACAGAAAGAAGAGACAGAAAGAAGAGACAGAAAGAAGAGACAGAAAGAAGAGACAGAAAGAAGAGAGACAGAAAGGGAAAGGAGAGAAAGGAGAGGAGAGAAAAGAAACAAAATGAGAGAAGGAAAGGAGGGAGGAAGGAGGGAAGAAGGGAAGGAAGAGAAGGAAGGAGGGAAAGGGAAACAAAGGAAGGAAGGAAAGAGAATGAAAGAAAGGAAGAAAGGGCCCGGAGAGATAGCACAGCGGCGTTTGCCTTGCAAGCAGCCGATCCAGGACCAAAGGTGGTTGGTTTGAATCCCGTTGTCCCATATGGTCCCCCGTGCCTGCCAGGAGCTATTTCTGAGCAGACAGCCAGGAGTAACCCCTGAGCACCGCCGGGTGTGGCCCAAAAACCTAAAAAAAAAAAGAAAAAAAAAAGAAAAGGAAGGAAGAGAAGGAAGAAAGAAAGAGGCTGGAGCGACAGCACAGTCACCGAGTCGGGTTTGATCCCTGGCATCACATTGCTGAGCACAAAGCCAGGTGGAACCCCTGAGCACTACTGGGTGTGGCCCAAAAACTAGAGAGAAAGAAAGAGAGACAGAGAGAGACAGAGACAGAGAGAAGGGAAGGAAGAAGGGAGAGAGAGGAGGAGGGAGGAGACAGAAAAGAATCAGACAATTGTCAGACCCCTGCTCCAGCTGCAGTGCTCGGGCGCCCTCTGGTGGCGGGTCCCCGCAGTTGGCAGATGCATCTGGGTCCCACAGCTCTAGTCTAGACTCAGGGGTGTCCCTGCACCCAGGAGTGCGGAGCGGAGGGCGAGCGACCCCCCAGCCGGGCAGCCAGGGCCTCTGGCCCCTGCCGAGGACATCCCAGCATCCGAAGACGAGAAACCAGGCTCAGATACTGCTCCTGCGAATTGCAGGGCGGCGGCACCCATCCTCTTGCACACTTACCCTCGCTCGCCCCCAGTCCAGGCCAGAGGGGCCCAGGGGCCTTTATCCTCGAAGCCCCAGCAATCCTCACGAATCGGAGCCAGAGAACAGCAGGGGGTCAAGTAAGTCCCTTCGTGTGACTGACCCTGGTTCAGTCCCCGGCTGACCCCTGAGATGATCCCCCCTGAGCACTGAGCTAGTTGTCAGCCCCAAGCGCCACTGAGTGTGGGCCCTCCCCAAAAAACGCAGAAGCACAAAAAAAACACATGGGGGCAGAGGAGCAGCATGGGATTTGGGTGCACACTCACATGCAGCGTTGGGGGGTGCACCCTCATTTACGGGGTAGTAAAGCCTGGAGGCCTGTCCTGGTGCACCCCCTCCAGCATGCCAGGTCTTGCTGAGCAGCCCCAGGAGTGATCCCTGAGCTCGGAGCCAGGAGTCAGCCTGAAGCATCTCCAGGTGTGGCCCAGAACCAAAACTAAAACAAAACAGCATAATTCCAGCGTAAAGGTCGTTGGTGAAGGAGGCGAGGGGCCATGATTCATCCATTTCCTTGGTTTTGTTTGGGGGCCACACCCACAGGTGCTCAAGGCTTACTCCTGGCTCAGGAATCACTCCTGGCAGTGCTCCGAGCACTCTATGGGATGCCAGGGATCAAACCCAGGTCAGCCGCCAGTCACCAGTCGTGCAAACATTCATGCAGTTCTCAAAAAATAAGAGTCAAGGGCCAGAGAGATAACACAGCGGTAGGGCGTTTGCCTTGCACGTAGCTGATCCAGGATGGATAGTGGTTCAAATCCCAGCATCCCATATGGTCCTCCATGTCTGCCAGGAACGATTCCTGAGCACAGAGCCAGGAGAAACCCCTGAGCACCACAGAATGTGGCCTGAAAACAAACGAACAGAAAAAACTCCTCCCAGCCACCCCGTCCACCCTACACACGGCTCCTTTGCCGAGTCCCCGTCCTGGCCACGAAGAAAATCTCAACACGTCCCAAAGTCAGACAGCAAGTATCTTCCGAGCCCAGAATTGGGCACAGAACCACAACCTGGAGGACAACAGTAAAATCACCAGTTCCTGCCCCTGATACCATCACAGAAGGCGCAGGCTTCTGGCTCAAACTGGGAGGACTCTGCCTGCGCTTTGGCTTTGCTGTGGTGCCAGTCAGAGACGCCCCTTCTCTGGGTCATTCACAAAATTGGTCGTTTGGGTGTGTCTTGCTAAAGACTTGTTAGGTTTTTTGTGTGTTTGTTTATACCCGGCTGTGCTTAGAAATTACTCCTGGCGGGGCTTCGGGGGGACTCTATGGAAAGCTGGGAATTAAACCCAGGTCAGCCGTATGCAAGGCAAATGCCCTTCCAGCTGTGTTATCGCTAAAGCCCCTTAATTTTGAGGGGGGTTTGGTTTTTGGGTCACACCCATTGGCCCTCAGGGGTTACTTCTGGCTCTGTGCTCAGAAGTCGCTCCTGGCAGGTTTGGGGGAACATATGGGATGCTGAGAATCAAACCAGGGTCTATCGGGGTTGGCACATGAAAGACAAATGCCCTACCGCTGTGTTATCACTCTGCCCGCCCCTTAATAAGTTGTTATTGTGGGGAGAGGAGAATCTCCCTAGCACTGGTTTTGGGGTAATCTGGTGGGCCACTCCTGCTGATATGCTGAGAATTAGGAGGTTTTTTTTTTTCTTTTTCTTATTTTGGTTTTTGGGCCACACCCAGCGATGCTCAGGGGTTCCTCCTGGCTTTGCACTCAGAAATCACTGCTAGCAGGCTCAGGGGCTCTATGCGATGCTGGGAATAGAGCCCAGATCAAAGGCATGCAAGGCAAACACCCTACCTACCCTCTGTACTATCTCTCTGACCCCAAGGAGTTTTGTTTTCCAGCTACACTGGCTGTGCTCAGGGCTGCCTCACCCCAGTGGTGCCGGGGATCAAACCCAGATTGGCCATGGACAAGTTCAGCACTTTCCCCGCTGTACTCTCTCTCTCTCTCTCTGTGTCTCTGTCTGTCTGTCTTCCTCCCTCTCTCCCTCCCTCCCCCCAGGAGTTTTGGTTCTGAACAACAGCTGTGGGTGCCAATGTCTCCTCCTCTGCCCTGATTCCCACGTCCCTTTACTGCTCTGGGACTTGGGACTTGTAGCCGAAGCAAGTCTGGAGATAAGGGAGGAGCAAGTCCCTGCCCGCACTCTCTCGGCCGGCCAGGCCCGCACACCCTCAGCCCGCACACACTCAGCTGCCTCCAGGCTGGCCCCTCGCTCCTCCAGGCTGGCCCCTCGCTCGGTCCTGCCCGGGAGTAAACCTGAGGGAGTCTCAGGATCGATGTGGAGGACCAGGCAGTGAAAAGAGGGGGGACAGCTCCAGGAGCAGGGGGGAGCACCTGGGTGGCTCAGGGGAACACACATGGGGTGGGGACCTGTTGGTGCTGAATCCCGCAGGCGCATTCTTCCTTCATGGTTGCTCATACGTTACAAGCACGTGTCCTTGGAGCTGGAGAGATAGCACAGCAGTAGGGCGTTTGTCTTGCATGCGGCCAATCCAGGACAGATGGTGTTTTTTGTTTTTGTTTTTGTTTTATTTTGGTTTTTGGATCACACCCAGCAGCACTCAGGGGTTACTCCTGGTGCTATGCTCAGAAATCGCTCCTGGCAGGCTCAGGGGACCATATGGGATGCTGGGATTCGAACCACTGACCTTCTGCATGAAAGGTAAATGCCCTACCTCCATGCTATCTCTCCAGCCCCCAAATGGTGGTTGTTTTTGGGTGTGACCCAAAAAACAAAAATAAAAAAAGAACAAAAACAAACAAACAAACAAAAAAACCGTGTCCAGACATGACAGGCAAACAGGCAGGACAACCATGGTTGTCCCTCTGGACACCTGTCCATCCGGAGCGGGGCTTGATGAAGAGAAAATTCAAGCCAGGGTGCGGTGCTTGAGACTCGAGACGTCGTACCTGGTTTCCTGGTGATACTCCAGGCTGACTCCCGGCTCTGTGCTCCGCCACTCTTGCCAACCCTCTGGGGACTGTGGAAAAGTGGGGCAGGGCTTCAGAGGATCAAAACTGAGTCAAGGAAACTCGGTCATTTGAACAGTCCCAGAGCCAGCAAAGCAATAAAATGTGTTTCACCCAAGAACTTCCCTGAAGAGCCGGAGAGATAGCATGGAGGTAGGGCGTTGGCCTTGCATGCAGAAGAATGATGATTCAAATTCCAGCATCCCATATGGTCCCCTGAACCCACCAGGAGCCATTTCTGAGCACAGAGCCAGGAGGAACTACTGAGTGCTGCCAGGTCTGACCCAAACACAAACAAACAAACAAGAAAAGAACTTCCCTGAAAAAGAAATCTCCGGCTCAGCCTGACGGAAAAGGCGGACAATCACCTAACAAAGAACGAACGCCCAGCCTGGAACGATATAGCACAGTGGTAGGGCATTTGCCTTGCATGCAGCCAACCCAGGACAGACCCAGCGTCCCATATGGTCTCGTAGGCGCAATTTCAGAACGCAGAGCCAGGAGTGACCCCTGAGCACCACAGGCTGTGGCCAAAACACAAACAACACAAAACAAAAAAACTAACACGCAAATGTTTTCAATTTTCCCCAAAATAGACAAGGAGGCAACTTCTCGTCTTCTTTTACGAGGCCAATGTTATCCTGGTGGCTCTGTGCTCAGGGATCACTCTGGCAGGCTCTGGAGAACCCTCTGAGAGGCCAGGGATCGAACCTGGGTCAGCCACATATACGGCAAATGCCCTCCTTGCTGTGCTATCGCTCCAGCCCCCAGCGGGACAATTCCTTTTAAGGACTTGAATGCAAAACTCTGACACAAATACAAGAAGATAAACCCCACCATGTACATAAAATGATATATATGTAAGAAAAATAGTGACATGTGTATACATGCATACATACATGTACAGATACCTATCATACTACACATTATAATATTGTGTTATGATTAACATGTCAATGTATTGGGCATTAATATTGTATAAAATATATTGTATTGTGTAACATATTAGCTATATTAATTATTGATATTGGGTCATAATTCACTGTGATCAATGATATAGTGTATCATACATATATACATCCATATATTACATACATGCACATATGCCCAGACCAATGAAGGGTATAAGACACAGAGGGGCCCTCCAACATGCAGAAAGGAACCCAGGCAGATCACCTTATCAGTCAACTAAGGAAGAATGGTGAGGTCCTTGGGGCTGAAGCCATAGTGTGGAGGGGAGGCCACTTGCCTTACTTGCGAGATCCAGGTTTGATCCCCAATGTCCCATATGGACCCCTGACTCCCGCCAGGAGTGGCCCTTAAGTGCAGAGCCGGAAGTAGGCCCTGGTGGCCCAAAAGCAAACCCAAAAGATTCATGTGGTTCTACCAGTGAATACAGAAAAAGCATCAGGGCTTAACCTGATTTTTGTTTGAAGCCTACAGATAGCATCATATCTAATATGAAAAACAACAACAACACGAATTTCCCCTCTTATCGGGAACAAGATAAGGACATCTACGCTCAACCGTCCTGTTCAAACTTGTGTCAGAAGTTCTAGTTAAATAATGCAAGAAAAAAATAGGGACCAGAGAGATGGTACAGTGGGTAGGGCATTGGCATTGTACATGACCAACCTGATTTTGTTGATTTCCAGTACATCATATGATTCCCTCCCCACCAGCACTGCCAAGAGTGCTCCTGGAGCAAAGAGCTAGAACTACACCCTGAGCAGTGCCAGGTGTGCCCTCTCGGAAGGAAGGAAGGAAGGAAGGAAGGAAGGAAGGAAGGAAGGAAGGAAGGAAGGAAGGAAGGAAGGAAGGAAGGAAGGAAGGAAGGAAGGAAGGAAGGAAGAAGAGGGGCTGGAGCGTTGGCACAGGCAATAGGGCGTTTGCCTTGCACACGCTAACCTAGAATGGACTGTGGTTTGACCCCCCAGCGTCCCATATGGTCCCCCAAGCCAGGAGCGATTTCTGAGCACAGAGCTAGGAGTAATCCTTGAGTGCCACTGGGTGTGACCCAACCCGCCCCCCAAAGGAAAGAAAGAAAAAGAAATGGAAAGAAATTCAAAGCCTACAAATTAGGAATTTTGTGATGACAGAAAATGTAATGGTGTACACAAAAACATCCAAAAGAATCCTGTGAAACATAGGCTGGAGGGCCCGGAGAGATAGCACAGCAGTATTTGCCTTGCAAGCTGCTGATTCAGGACCTAAGGTGGTTGGTTCGAATCCCGGTGTCCCATATGGTCCCCCGTGCTTGCCAGGAGCTATTTCTCAGCAGACAGCCAGGAGTAACCCCTGAGCACCGCCAGGTGTGGCCCCCCCAAAAAAAAACAAAAAACAAAAAAACATAGGCTGGAGTGATAGCACAGTGGTGGGGCATTTGCCTTGCAGGCTGTCGACCCAGGACGAACCTGGGTTCGATCCCATCATCCCATATGGTCACTCAAGCCTGCCAGGAGCAATTTCTGAACACAGACCCAGCAGTAACCCCTGAGTGCCACCAGGTGTGGCCCCCCAAAAAATAAAAATAAATAAAATACATTACTAACCCAACCATTGATTTTCTTCCTCACCTTCCTATGCAGAGAACCAAAAGTCAAATCATTTGTGCCTGGGAATGGCCCCTTTCTAAAAATCATTTTGAAAGCAAAAAATAAAAACAAAGGAATCGATGAAATATATACTGCCATTTTAAAAATCATCCCAAAGGAGATAGTCTATTTCTATTTTCCCTTAACAAACCGGTGCTGGATTCTCCTGTCGAAAACTATGAGGCTGGAGTGAGAGCGGTGGGGAGAGGGCTTGCCTTGCAAATGGCTGACCCAGGTTCAATCCCTGGCATCTTATAGGGTCCCTCAGCCTGCCAGGAGCGATTTCTGAGTGCAGAGCCAGGAGGAACCTCTGGGCACCTCCGGGTGTCCCCCCAAAAAAAAAAGTAAAAGAAAGGAGAGCATTTGGGGGCCCAATATTTGCCCATTCTTAGGTCTTCATAAAAGGAGGCTGCAAGTGATTGGGGTTTATCATAGGTGAAAAGTGGGCAGACCCCATAGACTGACCTTTATGGAAAGGTGCAGCAGGGGTACGAGAGGCAAACCCAAAGGGCTGGATGAGAGTCTGAGCATGCAGAAAGCCCAGGTTCCATTCCCAGCAGGGCATTGACCCCCCCCAACACTGAGCCAGGTGTAGCCCCCCAAGCATGGCTAGGTGCACCCCTTCCATGAGATAAAAGTAGTTAAATCAGGGGAGAGGGGTAGTGGAGTGATAGCACAGCAAGGAGGGCATTTGTCTTGCATGGGGCTGACCCAGGTTCGATCCCCAGCATCCCATAAGGTCCCTAGATACAGTCAGGAATGAATCCTGAGTGCAGAGCCAGGATTGAGCCCTGAGCGCTGCCGGGCATGTCTCACAACTGGGTTGTGGGTCTCATTGTTGCCAGAATTTTCTGTTCTTGACAGATACATGCACGAGGGTAATTCCTTTCTTTTCTGCCTTCTCAAAAGTCACTTAAGACTCAGGGGCCATGGAGAGTTAGGTTAGGGTTAGGGCACCTGCCTTGCAGGAAGCTGACCATGGCCCCATCCCTGGCACTGCACAGCCCCTGAAGAGCCTGTAGGGGTCACTCTCGAACAGGGCCAGGAACAGGCATCTCAGGGGGTCGCCCCCACCCATTGGTTGTTTGGTTTTCAAATGATAAAGTTTGTTTTGGGGCTACACTCAGTGGTACTCAGGGTTTATGGGATGCCAAGGATCAAACTTGAGTTGGCCGTGTGCAAATCAAATGCCCTACCTGCTATACTATTGCTCTGTCCCCTCAAAATAATTGGGGAGGGGCAACATCCAGTGCTGCTCAGGGGTCACTCCAGGCTCTGCACTCAGGAATCACTGCTAGCAGGCTCAGGAGACCTTATAGGATGCTGGGATGGACCTGGGTTGGCCACTTGCAAGGCAAGGGCCCTCCCTGCTGTACACTCCCTCTGGCCCCTCAAAACTTTTAATCAAGGACAGAGTGATACGACAGTGTGTAGGGCGCTTGCCTTGCACACAGCCAACTCGAGGCTGACTGGGGTTCGATCCCCCTGATTCCCATTGGGTCCCCAAAGCCAGGAGTGAGCGCTGCCGAGTGTGTCTCAAAAATAAAATTAAAAAATTTTAAAAATAAATAAAAAGGAAAGTGCCAAGGTCTGGGAGAAAACTCAGAGTGCTCGAGCCCTAGCCTGGCATGTGCCAGGTTCTAAGTTCGATTCCCAGCGCTGCAGGAGCCCTGACAGAGCCCTAGCTGCAACCAGTCACTGGCCCCTGAATCAGACCCTGCAATTATTGTGTTAGCAGAGATTAATGCAATCAATTAAGTGGGTCATTACTCATAAATGCCCGGTGGGGGGAAAGTTGCGCTGGGGAAGAGGTGTGTGTGCATTTTACGGCTGAAACTCAATTACAAACATGTTTGTAACCATGGTACTTAAATAAAGAAATTCTTAAGAAATAATAATAGGGGGCCGGAGAGATAGCATGGAGGTAAGGCGTTTGCCTTTCATGCAGGAGGTCATCGGTTCGAATCCCGGCGTCCCATATGGTCCCCCGTGCCTGCCAGGAGCAATTTCTGAGCCTGGAGCCAGGAATAACCCCTGAGCACTGCCGGGTGTGACCCAAAAACCACAAAAAAAAAAAAAAAAAAAAAAAAAAAAAAAGAAATAATAATAGGGCCGGAGAGATAGCATGGAGGTAAGGTGTTTGCCTTGCATGCAGTCGGTCCAGGACGAATGGTGGTGGTTCGAATCCCGACATCCCATATGGCCCCTGGAGCCTGCCAGGGGCAATTTCTGAGTGCAGAGCCAGGAGTAACCCCTGGGTGCTGAGGGTGTGGCCCCAAAACCAACAACAATAATAATAATAATAATAAAATCTGGAGGAAAAAAAAAGAGAAATGCCCAGCGATGGCACCTCTTGGGTTCTTGCACGCTTCTGGGATCTGCTAAGTGTGGCTCGGCCTGGCAGAGTGGGCAGTGCCAGTTCAAAGTTTACCAGGCAAGAGCCCTGGGGTTCAACCCAGCTCCATGGTTCCTCCAACCAGCATTTCACAAAAGCAGAATAGGGGGCCAGAGAAATGACACCGGGGACAAGGGGCCTGGCCCCCTCCTCACTCCCTCTGCCCTGATCCCCATTTTCTCAATGCTACACCTTCTGCTTAACCTGCTGAAAAGAAATCAAGGAAACTTCCAGAGCTGGAAGCAGGGGAGGCCTGCAGAGGGAGCTCCCGCATTGCCACCCTGTGCCAGTCGCCAGCACCCATCGCTCCTGGGAGGTCCTGGGACTTGCAATCTGTGGGTCTTGTTCTGCCCAGAGTGTCTGACCCCGCCCGGCAACAACTCCGCCAATCAGAAACGCCGCTGTCCGGCTAATGAGAAGCGAGTCCCCGCCCACTCTCCGGCTCCCCTCCAATGAGCTTCCTTACGGCCAGCCCCGCCCCCGCGCCTTGCAGCTATAAAAGCATGAAAGGGTTCAGGCCCGTCCAACGACTGTGGGCAAACTCCGGGCGGAAATGGCTCCAGTCGAGCTCAGAGCGCACGCGCGAGGTTTCCTGAAGTCTCGCGAGACGTCACGAACGCGGAAGACGCTGGCTTTCCGGGAACCGGGCCCAGGACCCGGCGCGCACGCCCGGCCGCCGGCCGCCATGGACCCGTTCCTGGTGCTGCTGCACTCGGTGTCGGCCGGCCTGGCGAGCGACGAGCTGACGCAGCTCAAGTTCCTGTGCCGGGACCGCGTGGGCAAGCGGAAGCTGGAGCGCGTGCAGAGCGGCCTGGACCTCTTCAGCGTGCTGATGGAGCAGAGCGAGCTGGACCGCGCGCACACCGCCCTGCTGCGCTTCCTGCTCGAGTCCCTGCGGCGCCAGGACCTCCTGCAGCGCCTCGACGCCTTCGAGGACGGCGTGGCCTCTGAGGCCGACGCCGACCCGGAGCAGCGAGGTGGGCGAGGGGCGTGGCCGGCGAGGGCCAATCCGGAGTTTGCGGGTGGGCGTGGCCAGATTCGGGGCGTGGTCATTGAGCGCGGTCCAGGTTGCTGGTGGGCGTGGCCTGGCGGGGCAGGGCCTATCCGGAGTAGCGAGGTGGACGAGGGGCTTGGCAACGAGGGCCAATCCGGAGATGCGGGGGCGTGGTCAACGGGAGCAGTCCCGGTTGCGGGGCGCGGCCTAGCGGGACAGGGCCTATCCGGAGCAGCGGGGTGAATGAGGGGCGTGGCCGGCGAGGGCCAATCCGGAGTTTGCGGATGGGCGTGGCCAGCGGACGCGCTGATGGGCGTGGCCTACCTGGAGCAGTGAGGTGGCGAGGGCCAATCGGGAGTTGCAGTGGGTGTGGTCGGCTCCGGGGGCGTGGCCAGGGGAGCGGTCCGAGTTCCGTGGGCGTGGCCTGGCGGGGCAGGACCTATCCGGAACAGTGAAGTGGCGAGGGGCGTGGTCGGCGAGGGCCAATCCGGAATTGTGGTGGGTGTGGTCTACTCCGAGGGCGTGGTCAGCTGGAGCGGTCCCGATTGTGGGGACGTGGCCTAGGGAGGCGGGGACCAACCGGGAGTTGTGAGGTGGGCGTGGTTGGTTCTGAGGGGCGTGATCAGTGGGTTCAACCCGGGGGCAGGGCCTATCTGGCGCGGTGAGGGGGCGTGGCCTCCGGGACCAATCCGGAGCTGTGAGGTGGGCGTGGTCGGTGGGACCCCCCCCACCCGGGCGGGGCCTAGCCTGAGGAGTGAGGGGTGTGGTCTCGTTGGGGCGTGGCCGACGGGGACCAGCCCTGCGCTATGAGGTGGGCGTGGCCTTTGGGAGTGGTCAGTGGTTTTGCGGGGCGGGACCGACCAGAGTTGGGGGCGTGGTCGGCTCCTGTGGGCGTGGTCGGTGGGACCGGCCCCGGGTGTGGTTTGGGGGCGGGGCCTGGCGTGTCTGGTCCTATCCGGAGCTGCTGGGGCGTGGTCGGTGGGCGGGGCCTAGGAGAGGCCGAGCCTGGAGCCAGTGGGTTGCCTGGAGGCGGGTGGGCAGGGCTGGGGATGTCAGAAGGCGGGAAGGCCCAGGAGAGGAGGCCGGGCCCTGCATTTCACCTGCAGGCGGTGCCGGGCTCACCTGGGACACTGGGGGGCCAAAGCCCTTAAGCCCCTTAAGTCGTAGGGCCCGGAGCCCTCCCCTGGCATGAGGGAGCACTGTGGCTGAGCCCTCCCTGCTGGTCTCCGAGCCAGGCAGAGACCCTCGGGGCCAGGGAGAGGTGGGTGACCTCGGGGAGATCTGGGGGTGCAGCCCAGGCATCGGGCAGTTCTGGTCTCAGACCTGCGCTCTGCGATCCCCCGGAGCACAGAGACTCCCGGGGTGGAGAGAGACGAGTGTGGGGTGGGGGCGGGCGTTTGCCTTGCACGCAGCCAGCCCAGGATGGATGGTGGTTCGAATCCCGACATCCCATAGGGTCCCCCGGGCCTGCCAGGGGGCAATTTCTGAGAGCAGAGCCAGGAGGAACCCCAGAGCGTTGCTGGGTGGGGTCCCAAAACATAAATAAGCAAATAACTAACTAAATAAATGTTAAAAGAAGAAATTAAATAAGGGCCAGAGAGAGAGCACAGCAGCGGGCATTTGCCTTGCACACAGCGGACCTGGGTTCAATTCCCAGTATCCCATATGGTCCCCGTGTCTGCCAGGAGGAACCCCTGAGCGCCGCTGGGTGTGACCCCCACAAAAGACTGAGTGGGGTTTCTCAGGGAGGCTCTGGACACCCCCTCCAGGCACACCCACCTCCCAGTTCCTCCCCTCCGCACCCTGCTGTGGTGGTCTGTTGCATTAAATAATTAGCAATGGTACTGGATAGAGGTGGATGGATGGAGGGATTTTTCTCTGCCATTCCAGGCCATGTGGCTCCGCAATCCCCATTCAGCTGGCGGGTCCCAGGTTTAGGTGAACGGAGGAATCAGACTCATCCAGAAACAGGCAGGCTTCAGGAAGCATCAACTTTATTCAAGCCCTATCCACCACATGTGTGTCCTATATCATAACCTTTTAAGCATTCAGTCATTCTTTTTTTTTTTTTTTTTTTTTTTTTGGTTTTTGGGCCACACCCATTTGACGCTCAGGGGTTACTCCTGGCAATGCGCTCAGAAGTCTCCTGGCTTGGGGGACCATATGGGACGCCGGGGGATCGAACCGAGGTCCGTCCTAGGCTAGCGCAGGCAAGGCAGGCACCTTACCTTTAGCGCCACCGCCCGGCCCCGCATTCAGTCATTCTTAGCTAGCCCTGCATCTTAACTCCTTTCAGCCATCTTCCCTTTGACCTCCATGCTGGCCAAAGACCAAAAAGCCTAATCCCCTGGGTCAAAAGCTTTATATAACTTTCCAAGACCACGCCCCAGAATGGGAGGGGTCTTACAGGTAAGGTTACACGCAATATCTTGTTCTCAAGACCCCTCCCAGAAATGGGTGGGTCTCAGGTAGATTCACCTAAATCCAGTGTAGAGTAACAGTGGTCCAGGCCGGCCATCTCCAATCTCCATCCTCAGCCTCCAGCAAGGCCACTTTTCCGAAGTCACGCCTTCTCACACCCCAGTTCTATCTAACACACTGGGGTGGTCAGTGGGCAGTCACGCTGCTGTCCTACCAGCCTCCCCCACCCCAGCAGGGACTGCCCCGTCCCTTCAGCCCACCCAGCCATGGGTCTTAAGCAGTCCCGTGGACCTGCGTGAAAGCCCCCACACCCACCTTGGATGGGCTGCCAGGGTTGTTCTGAGTTCCCCCCACCCAGACTCAAGGACTCACCACTCTGCTTCCCTCCCCAGAGCTACTCGCTGCCTTTGACATCGTCTGCAACCACGTGGGCAGGAACTGGCGGCAGCTGGCACGGTGCCTCTACCTGAACCACGTCCACATTGAAGCCATCGAGGAGCGGTTTCCCCGAAACCTGCTCGAGCAGGTGCGGGAGATGCTGAGGGTCTGGAAGGACACCCGGAAAGGGGACGCCACCGTGTTGAAGCTGGTGGCAGCGCTCCGGACCTGCGAGATGAACCTGGTGGCCGACCTCGTGGAGGCAGGTGCAGAACCCACTAAAGCAAGAGCTGCAAGTCCTCGTGCCCCAGAACCTCAAGATCCCTCCCTGCCTTCCCACTGCAGAGCCCCTCATTGAGCTGGTGGGAACGGAGCCTAGCCCGGCCCAGGTGCACAAGGCAGACTTTTTTTTTTCTTTCCGTGGCCTCTGGGGGCAGAGACTGTGGGTGCCAAGGAAAGCCAAGATGGAGGAGCAGTTGCCCCAGAAAATTGGGGTGCTGGCCCACCCACGGGATTCCACGGTCTCCTGCTCCAACTTCACTCGGCCTATGGCCTGGCTGCTTCCCACGCTTTGTGGGAGACCTGGATGCCAGCCCTGCAGATGTCTGTCTGTGAGTTAGGGTGCTGGGGAACCCTGAAAGCCGGGATAATGAAGGCCCGCTCAAGCCAGCTCAGGAGCGACTGGGCCACCCTCTGCCTCCAGGAATGTTCTGGAAGTCCGCGCCTCTGCGGCATGAGGACTTTGAGTTGGACTGCAAATGGGCCCCGTTCCCTGCACCCGTCTCTGCTGAGGCTCTGGGCTCTGGTCATTAAAGCAAGTGCCTTCTCCACTCCTGGACATGGCCTCGGAGTCCTGGCTCGGCGGTAGAGGGAACCCAGCCTCTCCAGAGCGCCACCTAGGGGTGCTCTGCCCCCCCCCCCCACCTGTACGTGGCATCAACACCAGCAGCCAGGCCCGCCCTGGCACATTACCTGGGCCACTGACGGCAGCACTGCCCATCATGGGGCGCCTGGTTTGGGGCCCAGCCCCTCAGAATGAGAAGTACAAAAATGCCCCCCAAAGTGCTGCAGGTCCAGCTCAGGCAGGGCCATGGCCCATCTCTGGGAGCTCCTAGAGCCGTAGTGGTCCCTCCTGCTCTGTCTTCCTGGATGCGTCACCCCAGATGGGCCTGGACATGTGTGCTGGATCCCGGGGCCACTGCAGCTCGGGGACAAGCACAACTGCACATTCCCGGGGTTCTGGAGTCTGGCAAGGAGCACCTCTTGTGTGTCCCCAGTCTGTCCTCCCAAGTCGGGGTCTCTCTGAGTCTCCGTCTCCCTGAAACTGAGCCACTTCATTCTCCTCCTCGTCTTCTCCCCCAGATGGTGGGGGAGGCAAGTGTGGGTGCTGGGGGGGGCTACAGGCCCCTGTGTAGGGAAAGTGGGGGGGGGGGATTGGGTGGCCACATCTGGTGTCCACACACAAACATTGACACAGTCACCCATGGTCATATATACGCACACAACATAGACCCTCAAACACATACGGTCATGTATACTCAACACGCATAGTCTCACATGTATACACAGGTTTACATACATGGACAAGTATGTTTGCATGTACCGTGCACTCACGTACATGTGCCAACAGTCCCATGCATCTGCTGACATGCACACGCTATCACTCCCAGCAGGCATGGTGACCCCTTGACATGTTTGCTTCTGCCCCCTCAGCCGCTGTGTCTCCCTCCCCAGAGGCCGCCTCCAGGCAGCGCCCTGGGGTTCCTCTGCTCCTCTCGCCTTTTCCCTCCGTCCATCCCCTCACACTCTCCTTCCCTAGTCTTGCCACCAAGACTCCTGTACCCCCAGTGTCCTGACACCTCGCCTCTCGTGCCTAGGCCTTCCCCTGAGCAACCAGACCATTGCTCTTGGCTTCAGGGATATGGCCTCTGCTGTGGAACATTCTGGAACCAGGACGCAGGTGTTGGATCATGAGTGTCCTGCCCCCATGTGTGCTACAGCTACCTATTTACTCCCAAGGCCAGCAGGGCACGGGGGTGACCCTCATGGGTCCCAATGCCATTTCCCGAAACTGCCTCTGATCTCAGCACACTGGGGAGCCCCACGGCCATACTTGCTTTGGTGGTCAGGCTTTGCACCCCAGTGCTGCTGCTCACCTCTGTCCTGGGTGCAGGACCCACATGCTCTGGTCCCCCAGGGGAAACATGCCTTCAGATCTCTCCAGCCTGGAAGCTACAGTTAGGCCACCAGGTGCTCATGTGGGCGCTTGCCAGAAGTTAACGTGCCCTGAGCCCAAAATAAAGCCCCCTTCAGGCGGCACAGAGAGTGTCTGCAAGCTTTGAAGGCAGATGGTGTTACTCCTGGCTCTGCACACAGGAATCACTCCTGGTGGGCTTAGGAGACCCCACGGGATGCCAGGCATCAAAGCCGGGTTGGCCATATGCGAGGCAAAAGCCCTCCCCGTTATGCTATTGCTCTGGCTCCTTTCTAAATTTTTTTTGGGGGGTCACATCAGGGGTTACTCCTGGCTCTGCGCTGAGAAGTCGCTCCTGGCAGGCTCAGGGGACCATATGGGGTGCCGTGCTATTGCTTCGGCCCCTCCTTTCTTAATTTTTTTTTTGTTTTGTTTTTGGGTCACACCCGGCGGTGCTCAGGGGTTACTCCTGGCTCTCTGCTCAGAAATAGCTCCTGGCAGGCACGGGGGACCATATGGGACACCGGGATTCGAACCAACCACCTTTGGTCCTGGATCGGCTGCTTGCAAGGCAAACACCGCTGTGCTATCTCTCCGGGCCCTCCTTTCTTAATTTTTAATGACTTTATTAAAACTGTGATTACAAGGTGGTTCATAATATATTTTCATGGTTACAAAGTTGCTTGTGATTGATTTTAGTCTTACAGTGTCCAACACCTTCACCAGGGCACATTTCCTGCCACCAGTGTCCTAGTTTCCTTCCCTTTTCTCCCAATACCTGCCTGTCTCTGGGGCAGACATCTCTCCGTCTCTGTCTGTCTCTGTATCTCTTCTGCCTCTCCCTTCCCTCCTCCCAGCCCCCAGTTCCTGTTTCTAGTGCTCCCTTCTCTGTCCTCACTGCACTCCCCACTCTGTGACGAACTTCCCACCATGGACTGACCTTGTGTGTCTGCATCACCGCAGCCAGTGGTCCTCATGGGAGCCCCTAGGCAGCAGAGCAGACTAAAACCTGGAACAAACCTCAGTTTCCCTTTGCCTGGAGGCCCCCCTGGAGGGGGATCGTCTCTGTCCCACACAGGATGGCTGTGAGGATGAAAATAATAGACGTGGGGCTGGAGTGACAGCACAGTGGGCAAGGTGTTTGCCTTGCACACAGGGAAATGGGTTCGAACCTCAGCATCCCACAGGGTCCCCCCAAGCCTGCCAAGAGAATCCCTGAGCATCGCAGAGTGTGGCCCCCCAAACCAAAATAAAACCTTGAGAACAACGTCAAATTCCATGAAATAAAACAAGGCTCCAGGGCCCGGAGAGATAGCACAGCAGGGTTTGCCTTGCAGGCAGCTGATCCAGGACCAAAGGTGGTTGGTTCGAATCCCGGTGTCCCATATGGTCCCCTGTGCCTGCCAAGAGCTATTTCTGAGCAGACAGCCAGGAGTCACCCCTGAGCACCGCTGGGTGTGGCCCAAAATCCAAAAAAAAAAAAAAAAGGCTACAACGATGTCTGGGGTGATTTAGCCAAGAGAAGGATTGAGGTTTGAGCCCCACTCCTGCGTGGTCCCCTTAACCCACCGGGAGTGACCCCCAGGCACAGAGCTGGGTCTTGGGTAAGGCTGGACAGTTTGGCTTCCTTCTGGACTGTTTGGATTGGGAGGTCACACACACCCCCATTGCACAGGGTCATCTTAAGGGGTTGAACCCAGAGCTCCCTCATGCAGAACCATGTTCCGACCAAGCCTATGGGCTGGGCCGGGAGGTGCTCCAGGGAAGATTAGCCCTGCAGCCCACAGACACCGAGCGAGCGTCTGCCAGCCGGGAGAGCGGCCCCCAAAGCTGGAATAAGGCAGAGCTCCGGAAATACCGGCTGCGGCGCTGCTGGCTCCTGGCCCGAGCCTTAGGGTGGGTTCCAGAGCCACTTCCGCTCCCCACACCCTTTTATTTTGGGAGAGCCAAACCCTCAGCAGGAGCTGCCACTCTGGCCGGGCACAAGAAGCAGAGACGCTATCCCTGCACTCATCCATCCATTCATTCATTCATTCATGAAGCCATTCATTCGTTTTCTCACCTACCAGATGTGCAGTCATTGAGTCACTCATTTCCTTATTCGCACTGAGTCATTCATTGATCAGTGGACAAATTCATTGGTCCCCTCCTCTACACATTTATTCATTCTTTCATCCACTGAACCTCCACTCATTCATTCATTCATTCACTCACTTGTTTGTTCCTTCGCCCATTAGTTTGCTCGTCTTCACACACATCTACTCATCTATTCATTTACTCTCTCATTCATGCCTTCACCTGCTTCACTTACTCATTCACTCATTTATTCATTTGTTCACTCATTCACCCTCACCGCCTTCCTGTCCCCTTCCTGTGCCAGACTCAGTCCCTGGCATTAAGTCCCAGCAGGGCAGAAGGTGGGGGAGACCAGGATGCAGTGGGCACGGGGGTCTGGCCTGCAGGGGGCAGCCTCTCCCTGTGGGCTTTAAATTCAGCAGTGTCCCACTACTGCCCCTGACTGGTCAGCCAGAACACCCCAACTCTGCTCAAAACCCATCTCCGGTTCCTCTCGACTTCCCAAGCAAAATGGGCAGGCGGGCAGGACCCTCTCACCAGCCCCAGGGAGCCCTGTTGGGGGCTCCTTAGACCCCCAATCTTCACACTCTGCCCCCCAGCTGCCGCACCCACCTCAGAGCCTTAGCCCCATTTCCCTGGGCCACAATGCCCCATGCCCAGCAGGGGATGGCAGGTCAGAGGTCACCGTGACGGGCACCTGCGAGCCTTGTGCAACCATCACTATCGTCCAGACTCAGCGCCTCGGGCCGGCCACTGCTATCTGGAATTTTTGGCCTCATTCTTAGAGTGGGATCGTGCTCGCTGGAAGCAGAGTGTTCTCTTCACCAAAGGAGGAGGCCCGGGAGATACTGCCTCGGCTGCTTTAGTGAATGACCAGTGGGGTTTTTCGGCCTCAATCAAGGCTCCAGGTCCCGGGTTCTGCGCCTGAGTGTGGTGTGAGAGATGGACGGCAGGAGAAGGTGCTTGCCTTGCATGCAGCTGACCCAGGTTTGATCCCTGGCACTCCATCTGGCCCTCTGAGCCAAGAGTCATCCGTGAGCACAGAGCCAGGAGTAAGCCCTGAGCACCTCCAGGTATAGCCCAAAAGCAAACAAACAAACAAAAACATCCTGTATATGAGCAGAAGCAGCACATGGAGTTGCCTTAATCTACTCTTCTAGACTGGGGTACGCACTTCAGCCTCTTCTGCTTTCCCTCTGGCTGGAATGCCTGCATGATCGCTGGAGCACTGACAGCCACTTTGCACCCTGAGGGGACAACGCAGTAAGAGGGAAGGACTCTGGTTTCTGGGTGAGCTTTCCTGTGAGCCCTGCAGTGCTGCCTTTTGGGGCTCTATTTGTAGGCAGTGTCCACTGAAGTTATCGGGCTTTGGAGGGAGGTTACAGATGAAATGCTGGACAGTCTAATGCTCGTGGAAACACTGAGGGTGCTTGGCACAACAGATGACCCGAGAAATGAACTTGGTGAAGTGTGGTATGTTTTCCACAGGTGTAGAGAGCACCCCTGAGGGTCTGAGCACTGCCCTGTACCAAGCACAGCACCAGGCTTGGTGTATTCACTGCCCATCGGGAGGGACAAGAGAAAACCCTTCCTACTGAATGGCTCACAAAGGTTTTGGGGTGGAGCCTGCCCAGTGTCTCTGTGAGCCCCGCCCTGGAAGCTCCATTCCAGGCAACTTGTGTGTGTCCTACCCGCCCTCTGCTGCCCTGGCTCCCTCTTCTTGCACCATCTCTATGCCCCATTGTCACACACTGCTCCACACGCTGAGTTCCAAAGGTCACTTCTGGGCCAGCTCCCGGCCCTGGACCCTGCTAGCCACCAGAGATACCTGGGTGGATTTGAGCTTCCATCTTCCTCAGTCATCACGCTCATCTGTGAATGAGTTCTATGATGGGCTAGGGCCACATCCTGGCACAACCACAAGGACCTGCATGTCTCCCTGGCAGTCCCTGGCACCTGGGCCTGGGATCAGGAAACAAACTTTGAACTGTCTGGCCCAGGGTTAGGTTCGCCCACCTCACACTTGCCCATTCCTTTATCCACCCATGTGGGAAGCCCATTCAAGCATCCGCCCATTCCGACACCCCTCCAGGTACCTCTCCATAAATATGTTCACACATCTATCACCTACCCAGTCTATCCACTCATCCATCCTTCTGTGTATCATTCTTCCACTTATCTATCCTCCTTGCATCCTTCCCTTTATTCACAATCCATTTTCCCACCCATTTATCCATCCGCCCACTTGTTCACCAGTCCACTAACCCACCCATCTGCCCGTCCATCCACCAACCCACCTACCTACCTATCCATCCACCCACCACCCACTTACCTATCCACCCATCTACCCATCCATCCATCCATCCATCCATCCACCCACCCACCCATCCATCTATCCATCTATCTGTCCATTCATCCATTTATCCATCCACCCACCCATCCATCTATCTGTCTATCCATCCATCTACCTATCCACCTACCCACCCATTTAGCCATCTATTCATCTATCCACCGATCCATCTGTCCATCCACTCACCCAGCCTCCAACCAGCCATACAACGTGCAGTCCAATGCTGCCCTCTACACATCAGTCATTTCCTGCAGACCCACAGTAGCAGCTGGCAAACTGGCTCAGTCCTTTCCCTCAGGGAGATGCTGCCAGTGAGAGAAGGTACTTCCTGTAGTGCATCTAAGCCTAGGTCATCCACTGTGGGTCTTTGCCCTGTGGAGTGTGTATTTCCAGCAAGGGGCCTGCCCCAAAGGAGCACCTGAATTGGACCCAGAGCAGGGACAGGCCAAGACAGCCCAGGAAAGAGCCTTCTCGGAAGGGCAGTAAAGTAGGGCCACTTCAGCAGCCAAAGTGTGACCAAGGTGAGATGGCAGTCACGGTCTGGTCTGGCCGGGCAGCCCAGGCTCTCAGGCTGTGGGAGTTTGAACTCTGGCCCTCAAGCAGGTAGGTGGACTAAGGCAAGGTTAGACATGATAAGGTCCTGCTAGACAGCTAAGTCTGGTCTGGCCTCAATGGGGGCTGCGGGCCAGAAGGAGAACAGAGCAGGTGCAAGGAAGTGGGAAAGGGGGGCAGAGACACCTGCCCAGAGCATCCGTGAGGGTCCAGGATGGGATTATGCCACTGGATGAGACCCAAGGGGGCCCCTCCACTGTTTATTCTCATTTATTTATTTATTTATTTATTTTGGTTTTCATGTCATACCCGGCAGCGCTCAGGAGCTACTCCTGGCTGTACACTCAAAAATCACTCCTGGCAGACTCGGGACCATATGGGATGCCTGGATTTGAACCACCGTCCTTCTGCATGCAAGGCAAATGCCCTACCTCCATACTAGCTCTCCATTTTTTTTTCTGAGCCATGTCCCATAGCACTCAGGGGTTTCTCCTTGCTTTGTGATCAGCAATCACTCCTGGCAGCTCAGGGGACCCTATGGGATGCCGGGATCAAATTCGGGTCAGCTGCATGAAAGGCAAATGCCCCTTAGCTATGCCATCGCTCCACTGGTTTTTGTTCTTTGGGGGCCACACTCAGTGGCACTCAGGGTTCACTCCTGACTCTGTGCTCAGAAGTCATTCCTGATGAGGATTGGGGGACCCTGGGTGGTGCTTGGGTTCAAATCAGTGTTGTCTACTTGTGAGACTAACTCCATTTCTGCTGTACTATCTCTCTGCGTCTCCCACTTACACACACATTCACACACTCACTCTGTCAGCAAGAGGTCCACAGACATGGAGCATTGAAGGAATGTTTGAGTTGGAGCAATAGCACAGTGGAGAAGGCATCGCCTTGCAAGCTAATGGCCCAGGTTCAATCTCCAGCATCCCAAAGGGTCCCCCCGGCACTGCTAGGAGTAATTTTTTTTTGGTTTTGGGATCACACCCGGCACCCGGCAGTGCTCAGGGGTTCCTCCTGGTTCTACTCTCAGAAATCGCTCCTGGCAGGCTCAGGGGACCATATGGGATGCCGGGATTTGAACTACTGACCTTCTGCATGCAAGGCAAACACCTTACCTCCATGCTATCTCTCCAATCCCAGGAGTAATTCTTGAGTGCAGAGCCAAAAGTTGGGGCCGGAGTAATAGCACAGTGGCAGAGCATTTGCCTTGTACACTGCTGACTCTGGACATAGTCAGCTTCGATCTCCGGCAGCCCGTATGGTCCCGAGCCTGCCAGGAGCAATTTCTGAGCACAAAGAGGAACCCCTGAGCACTGCTGGGTGTGGCCCAAAAACCAAAATAAAAAAAAGTGACCCTGAGCACTGCAGGGTGTGGTCCAAAGACAAAAAAAAAAATTTGAAAACAAAAAAGAATAATTGAATGTTTGGTGGAGACAGTTGGTTTTGTTTTTGTTTCATTTGTTTAGTTTTGGGCCACACCCAGCAGTGCTCAGGGTTCCTCCTGGTCTGTTCTCAGGACTCACTCTTGATGGTGCTCAGGGGAGGGATCCTATAGGATGCCAGGATTGAATCCAGGTTGGCCGCATGCAAGGCAATTGCCCTCCCTGCCATTCTGTGGCTCTGAGCTTTGTGGAGACAGTTGGGCATTCCTTCTCCGAATATCACTGCTTGTTTCTTTACTGTCACCCTGGAAGACAGACCAGCGAGGATGGATTTCCTGTCTGAGCCGTTTCCCAGGGATGTGGTGGGTCAGGCCAGGCCTGGTCCTCAGCCCCTCAGCTACATCTTGTGAATAAGGGCTTTCTCGGGGCTGCAGCAATAGCACAGCAATGGGGCGTTTGCCTTGCCTGCTGCAGACCCAGGACAAACCTGGTATCCCGGTATCCCATAGGGTCCCCCAGCCTGCCAGGAGCTATTTCTTAGCTTGGAGCCAGGAGTAATCCCTGAGCGCCACTGAATGTGGGCCAAAAAAAAAAAATAGGGCTGGAGTGGTGGCGCTAGAGGTAAGGCATCTGCCTTGCAAGCGCTAGCCTAGGACCAGCCATGGTTCAATCCCCCAGCGTCCCATATGTTCTCCCAAGCCAGGAGCGATTTCTGAGCTCATAGCCAGGAGTAACCCCTGAGGGTCACCGGGTGTGGCTCAAAAACCAAAAACCAAAATAAAACAAAATAAAATAAAAATATAAAAATAAGGGCATTCTCCTGCCTCGCCCAGGGTCATGGAGAAACATCCCCACCCTGGCCTGACCCTGCTCACCCTGCCCTCAGCCCTCCACTCCCGCCCGGTTGTGTCCTGTGTTTGGTGACAAAACAAGAGGCAGAAAAGACATCACAACATGGCTTGCATGCGACTGGCCTGGATTCAATCACCAGCATCCCAGAGTCCCCTGAGCCCACCAGGAGTGTTTCCTGAGCACAAAGCCAGAAATGGCTCCCCAAAAACCAAAAATAGCGTGAGTTCTTGAGTTCTAAGTCATACAGCTTTGTCCTAGTCTAATAAGAATATATACTTTTTAAAAACAAAAAATATGATCTTTCATTGGGCTGAAGCAAGAGCACATCCAAGAGGGCATTTGCCTTATACTCAGCTGGCCCAGGTTCAATCCTCGGCATCCCATCCCTGCCAACCAGGCAGTTGGTGCCTTGAAACGGGATTGGCAGGGCTGCTTCTCTCCAAGAGACTCAGCTGATCCCCCAGTGCTGGAGGGGTAGGACGGGAAGGGCGGGAAGGACCGCACAGTGCAAAGGCCCTGGGGCAGGAAGCAGCAGACAGAGCAGAAAGACCCCGGAAGGCTGAGGATGGCTGGCTGGAGAGAGTGAGGGGCAGGAGCTGAGGAGACTGAGGGCTCTGAGGGGTTCTTCCAAGTGTGTTGGAACCCTGAGGATCCAGCCAGGCCCACCAGTACCTGTGTCAGTCCCTAAGCCAAACCAGGCAGGAAGCCAGGTAGGGACCCCAGGGTGCCTGAGAAGGGTTGTCTGTGGTCCAGAGAGGTTCACAGGATCACGTGGGTAGTCTGGGGTGCATATGGTCTCAGGGGGACAGGTGCCCCCCCTGCACAGCACAGAAGCACACGGAAGTGGGCTAAAGCTATAGCACAGCAGGAAAGGCGTTTGCCTTGTCCACAGCCTACCTGAGACCAACCCGGGTTCAATCCCCAGCATCCCATACCTTCCCTGGAGCCTGCCATGAGTGATTTCTGAACGCCGCTGAGCAGGGCCCAAAAACCAACACCCCCCAAAAATAAAGAAGTGCAAGGAGAAGGAAGGCACGGGAGAGGGTGGGCAGCCGGGAGACAGCTGGGTGCTCTTCCCTTCCTGTGCCCAGAGTCCAGGTCGCCCCGTGAGAAGGGGGTGGGCAGAGCGAACCTGTTCTCAGTCACCCGCAGGGATAAGAGCGTGACGCAAGGAACATTCCAGCCTCTAAGCAGGAGCAGCCCGGCCAGGCCTTGTGTGGGCGCCGATTAAGTCAGATTATAAAAAGCATTAAATCATCAGATTATAAAAGGCATTAAGTCATCAGACGTGCTCACTCACCCACCCCCACATCTCGGGGGCCCTGGGGCGGGGTGTGAGAGTTGCTGGGGATGAGGCCCTCTGACTCATGGGTTGGGAGGGGGGGGTCTGACCATGTTTCTCTGGTCCTGCTTATGGCTGGGAAACCCAGAGTCAAAACCTGTGGAGAAATGAGTAAAGTGCCTGGTCAGCTAGTTAGGAGGTTCCTGAGAGGCCTGTGGGAATTGGGGGGTGGGTGGTTTTCCTACCCAAGGTCAATAAAACTGTTAGGGGGTCCTGTTTTTTCTTTTTTTTTCGGGCCACACCCATTTGATGCTCAGGGGTTACTCCTGGCTAAGCGCTCAGAAATTACCCCTGGCTTGGGGGGACCATATGAGACGCCGGGGGATCGAACTGCAGTTGGGGGTCCTGTTTGTTAGGGTACCCCAAGCTTGGGTGCTGGTCTGGCTCCCAGCATGCACCCCTCTGCACTTCTGCCCTTCCCCCACCAGCTGGGAGCACTCAGTGTAGATCACTCGGTGCCTTTCTGGGGCACCTGGTCTCCCCTTATCATTACAGAAACACCCGAGACAGAGATCAGGCCCCTGATCTCTTGGGGGACTCAGGATCCCATCTTTCCTGTTCCTTTCTCTTCCCTTCCAGGACTCACGGTGGACAGACAATGAAGGACAGTGCTCCTCTGGCCTTGCTGGGCTGGGAGGACAGAATGACTGCCAGTGGCCATCTATCCTTCTTGCACTGCACAGGCCAGAGCTGGCCCTGCCCCTGAGGGGGAAGTGGGGGGGCAGATGTCACACACACACACACACACACACACACACACACACACACACACACACCCATTGCTTTGCAATGCAGCCTGGACCCTGACAGAAAGGCAGGCAGGCAGGCAGGCAAGTGGGGAGTGGGCAGGGCTGGACCCCGTGTACATTAGCTGCTCCTCCAATCTCTGGGCTGAGGCATGGAAAATGGGGTGCCTGGTTAATACAGGGGCCCACCTGACATTTCCTGAGCTGTGTCTGCAGGAAGCCATTCCCCAGCCCCCCAATTTCTCTTTCCACTTGAGGGAGATTCCTGCCAGCAGGGTCACGGGTGCAGTGGCCATGTTTGTGTGTACCTCCAGCCGAGGTGCCCGGATGGAACCCATCTGGCTCCTGGAGCAGATTGAGGGGCATCTTTGTGTGAGGTTTGATTAGGGACACCCCAGCCCCATGTGAGGTGACTTTTTGTATCTTCTTCCAGGAATTTGTTTGTTTGTTTGTTTTGAGGCCACACCCGGTGGCACTCAGGAGTTACTCCTGGCTCTGCATTCAGAAATCACTGCTGGCAGGCTTGGGGGATCATATGGGGTGCTGGAGATAGAACCTGGGTCCGTCCCACATTGGGGTAAATGCCCTACGGCTGTGCTGTCCTCCGGCCCCCAACCAGGAACTTGGATTTCCAAGAAGTAGCTCAGTGAGTCTCCTTGGGGCCCGCCTCAGGGAATTGGCTGTGAAATTTTAGGCGTTCCAGACCCACTTAATCCTCCCAAGGCTGAGATGGCAAAGAGATAAGGCCCAGGCCTTGCCCACTGCTGCCTGGGCCTGCTTCCACCCCTCGCACCACCAGGAGTGACCCATGGGCACAGAATTAGGAGCAGCCTTTGAGCACTGCCATGTGTGGCCCCAAAACAAGATAGCCAAAAAGGGGCCAGAGGGAGAGCACAGTGGGGAGGGTGCTTGTTTTGTAGGTGCTGACTCAGGATGGACCCAGGTTCAATCCCCGGCATCCCATATGGTCCCCACCCTGGCATCCCCATAGGCTAAGAGTGATTTCTTTTTTTTTTTTTTTTTTTTTTTTTTGGTTTTTGGGTCACACCCAGCAATGCTCAGGGGTTATTCCTGGCTCTACGCTCAGAAATCACCCCCGGCAGGCTCGGGGGACCATATGGGATGCCGGGATTTGAATCAGTGACCTGCCGGGATTTGAACCAGCGACCTTCTGCATGTAAGGCAAACACCTTACCGCTGTGCTATCTCTCCGGCCAATTAAGAGTGATTTCTGGGGGCCGGAGAGATAGCATGGAGGTAAGGCGTTTGCCTCTCATGCAAAAGGTCATCGGTTCGAATCCCGGCGTCCCATATGGTCCCCCGTGCTCGCCAGGAGCGACTTCTGAGCATGGAGCCAGGAGTAACTCCTGAGCACTGCCGGGTGAGACCCAAAAACCAAAAAAAAAAAAAGAGTGATTTCTGAGCGCAGAGCCAGGAGGAATCCCTGAGTGCCGCCCAGTGTGGTCCGAAAACAAAACAAAACATAAAAAAACACATACAGGGGTGCTGGAGGGAGAGGGTGGGACATGGGGTGTCAGACTTCGCTGCAGGAAAGGAGAGATCTGGCTCTATTCACCGGAAATATGTTTTCTCAGTTTGGGGGCATTGCTCCCCATTTCGATGGCAATTATCCAACTTGGGGTGATTCTGAGAAACGGCCCTGCCCATGGATGAACACACACAGCCAGAAAGAGACCCCAGTGTGCCCTAGAAAAGGCAGAGGGTACCCTCATCGATAGCATAAGTCGGGGTTCCACAGAGCAAGAGGGACCACAAGAGCTGAGCCCTCGAGGCCCCCCTAAGTTCCACCCTGGCTGGCCTGGCTTAGAGGACACATTGCCAAGCCTTGAAGAAGCGAGCACTGGAGGTGGAGCACCACTGCCATGTCGACATCCCCAGTTACAGGAACTGTGCTCCCCGGATTCCTTCATAGGAGCCCCGGCACCAGCAACCCCCCAACCTCAATTGACCTGGTCTGTACCAGAGGCCTTAGGTCCTTTCTGCCCGACTTTAAGGCTCACCCCGATTCATGTGGGGTGTCACCACTGCGGTCAACTTCCGGTCTGATTTTCTCAACGTAAATTGAGATGACACAGGTAAAGGGGGCCCTGGGTGTCCCCGAGCCTTTGGCCAGTGTCCTGTGAGGTGAGGGTGAATCTAGGGAACCTGGGAAGACAAAGGATGTCCACACCCAGGGGGTGGCTCAGGGCGCCCATACTCAGGAGCCTCTGGGATGGGGGGGGGGGAGTGAATTTCTGTGGATCACACTGGCCTCTTGGAGACCACAGAGGATGTGCCCATGACTAGGCAAGTCCATTTTCATTCACCTGTTTCCCTGCACAGAAGCTTCTTGGCTGAACATGGGGCGGTTATTTCTGCTTCTAATTCCATTATCATTGGCACTTTCCAGCCTAGGCCAAGGCCAATATTCAGCCCCGCTGACCCGTCTGCGTCTCGGGTCCACAGTTTCATGTCACCTGCTCATGTCCATCCTCTGTCTCCTGACAGATACGGGAGAGCCGGACCTTGCCGTTCCTTACTCAGGCAGAGGGTCAAGTTTGATTTGGAGGATTGCAGCACTCAAGGGTTACTCCTGGCCCTGCGCTGAGAAATCGCTTCTGGGGGCTGGAGAGATAGCATGGAGGTAAAGTGTTTGCCTTTCATGCAGAAGGTCGGCGGTTCAAATCCCGGCATCCCATATGGTCCCCTGTGTCTGCCAGCGGTGATTTCTGAGCATAGAGCCAGGAGTAACCCCTGAGTGCTGCCGGGTGTGACACAAAAAAAAGAAGGAAGGAAGGAAGGAAAGAAGGAAGGAAGGAAGGAAGGAAGGAAGGAAGGAAGGAAGGAAGAAAGAAAGAAAGAAAGAAAGAAAGAAAGAAAGAAAGAAAGAAAGAAAGAAAGAAAGAAAGAAAGAAAGAAAGAAAGAAAGAAAGAAAGAAAGAAAGAAAGAAATCACTTCTGGGGCTAGAGTGGTGGCACTAAGCGGTAAGCCGTCTGCCTTGTCTGCCTTGCAAGCACTAATCTAGGAAGGACTGCGGTTCGAATCCCCCAAACCAGGAGTGATTATTTTGGGTGGGGGGAGGGGGTGTGAGGCCACACCCAGCATTGCTCAGGATTTACTCCTGGCTTTGCACTCAGAAGCTCGGGGTACCATATGGGATGTCAGGATTCAAACCAGGGTCCGTCCTGTGTTGGCAGTGTGCAAGGCAAACGCCTTATTGCTGTGCTATTGCTCTGACCCCCAGGGGCAGTTTCTGAGTGTGTAGCCAGGAGTGAGTCTGGCCCAAAAACCCCCAAAAAAAAGAAAGAAAGAAAGAAGGAAGGAAGGAAGGAAGGAAGGAAGGAAGGAAGGAAGGAAGGAAGGAAGGAAGGAAGAAAAGAAGGAAGGAAGGAAGGAAGGAAGGAAGGAAGGAAGGAAGGAAAGAAGGAAGGAAGAAAAGAAGGAAGGAAGGAAGGAAGGAAGGAAGGAAGGAAGGAAGGAAGGAAGGAAGGAAGAAAGGAAGGAAGTAATCACTTCTGGCAGGCTCATATGGGATGCTGGGGATTGAGCTTGGGTGAATACTGGGTCAGCCCTGTGTAAGGCAAACATCCTACCGCTTTGCTATCGCTCTGGCTCCCCCCCCCCCTTTTTTTTTTTGCCATTTCTAAGTGGATAATTTGGGCTCGGAACATGTCCACAGGGATGTGTCATGAACTTGTGTCTGTCCAACCCCAGAACTGTTATGTCCTACTGAGCAGAAACTCCCCCCACCCTCCTCCTTCTTGTCTCTGCAGACACCCCCTCTCAGGAAAAGCACTGGCTGGCCAGTAGCTGCCCAAGGCTTGGCCCCACACACCCCGCCCAGGCCCTGTGTGAGAGGCGCCCTCTGGGCATACTTCAGGCACCTTCACTAGCCAGGCTGACTCGCCTGGGGGAGAGACGGACAAAGGCCGCCAGCGCACACAGTAGCTGCCAACCCCCAGCCAGACTGGTTCTGTGGCAGCAGCCGGTGAGGGTTCTGGGCCTGCCCCCCGAGTTCTGGAAGCATCAGCTGAATCCTTAAGCTCCACGTGGCAGTTTCCTACTCTGGCTTTGGGGCCCGTGGGCTGATACTGCGGCTTGCTTGTTTGATTTGCCAAAAAGAACCTAGATTTGCCCTAATTCTCAACTCCTGGGGCTGGTGGTTTGTTTTGGGGGGGTCATACCTGGTGGGGCTCAGGGGTTACTCCTGGCTCAGTTTTCAGAAATCACTCCTGATGGTTCTCGGGGGACCATGTGGGGTCCTTGGAATTGAACCTGGGTAGGCTAAGTGCAAGGCAAATGCTGTGCTGTTGCTCCGGTGCCTCATCTTTTTTGTTTTTGTTTTTTGGGGGTCACATTCGGCAGCGCTCAGGGATTACTCCTGGCTCTACGTTCAGAAATCGCCCCTGGCAGGCACGAGGGACCATATGGAATGCCGGGATTTGAACCACCGTCCTTCTGCATGCAAGGCGTTTGCCTTACATCTATGCTATCTCTCCGGCCCCGTGCCTCATCCTGATTCATAAATGGGCTTTTGTTCTGGAGGGGGGGGGAACCAGAAAAAACACCTTTCCTGGGGCTAGGGCCAGAGTGATAGCATAGTGGGCAGGGATTTTGCTTTGCATGCTTCGAACCTGGGACAAACCCACTTTCATTCTCTAGCATCCCATATGGTCCTCTAAACCTGCTAGGAGCAATTTCTGAGCACAGAGCCAGGAGTAACTTGAGCACCACAGGGTGTGACTCCCAAACCCACCCACCCACCAACCAAACAAACAATAGAAAAGCAACAATAAAAAAACAACAACTTTGGGCCCGGAGAGATAGCCTGGAGGTAAGGCGTCTGCCTTCCAGGCAGAAGGACGGTGGTTTGAATCCTGGCATCCCATATGGTCCCCCATGCCTGCCAGGGGCCATCTCTGAGCATAGAGCCAGGAGTGATTCCTGAGCGCTGCAGGGTGTGACCCAAAAACCCTTCCTTATGACAAGGGCACCCTGAGGGTCCCACACACAACCTCTCCATGTGTCTATTATAAGAATAAGCCATGTGCTCTTTCTTAGTCTTTCAGGGGCCAAGACCCCAGAAGACTGGGGACTGTACTAGGGGGCGAGCCTGGCACCTTAGTAAGATACCTACCAGGACAGCCACCATGTCTGACAAAGCCATATCCCACCCTTATGGGAGCCCTACTGCTCCATCTCCAGGAAGGAGGACACAGAGAGGCCAAGCACTGTCTGGGAGTTCACAGTTCGCCCAGTGACCAAGCGTCCTTCCTCTCCAGAGGGCAGGTGACCAGCGAAGGCGGAGCGAACAGACTCAGGCTGGCCACCACCCCTTTCACCCTGTTGAGTTTCCCAAAGCCCCTTTGTGGCTGTTGCTGGGTGGGTGGAGACAGGCTGGGCTATGACAGTAAACTTGAGCTCATGAGCAGAGTTTTGGAGAAACCCCAAGAGTGGGTGGAGCGTGTGGGGGTAGGCAACGGGACTGAGGGGTGGGCTATGGGGTGGAGGTCTGCAGATTCAGGGGGCTGTTCCCTGCAGTAGCTGTATGTTCCCTTCTGACAAGCATCATCCTAAAAGGCAGCTTGCAAGAAGCTGGTGACTGATTTTCCAATCTAGCTCAAGGACTCTGGAGAGACGTCACAGTGAGAGGACAGCCCACCTGGGTACAAAACCCCTCACACTGCAGATGTCCCCAAGCCAGTCCCTAAGCCACAGCCCCCTGAGTACAGAGCCAGGTGTAAGCCCTGAGCACCACCAGGCATGGCCCCCAAACCACAATAATATAGGAGACCAGAGATAAGGTACAGCAGTTTAGGCATCTCCTTGCATCTGTGAAGCCCTGGGTTCGATACCCAGCACCACCAAACAGGAGAACAAAAGTGATGGAATCAAGGGGCTAGAGAGATAGCACAGCGGTAGGGCATTGCCTTGCATGCGGCCAACACGAGAGGGACCCGGTTCAATTCATGGCATCCCATATGATCCCCCAGTCTGCCAGGGGCGATTTCTGAGTAATCCCTGAGTGCCGCTAGGTGTGGTCCCAAAACCAATCAATCAATCAATCAATCAATAAAGTCTTTTAAAAAAGAAATTATTTCTGGAAGGCTGGGGGACCATATGGGATGCTGCATGCATGCGAGGCAGATGCCTTCCCCACCATGCTATCGCTCTGGCCCCAAACGTTTATTTTTTTTGTAAAATTAATTATTTAATTGAGCCACTATGAGATAGTTACAAAGTTGTTCATGATAAAGTTTCAATCATGCAGTGTCCAACACCCTTCACCAGGACACATTTCCTGCCACCAATGGCCCCAGTTTCCCTCCTGTCCAACCCCCTTCCTGCTCCCCTGCCCGTCTTTATCGCAGATGTTTTCCTTCTTTCTCTCTCTCCAGCCCCCAGGGTGGTTCTCTTACCTAATTGCTGCAGAGGTGTCTGGCTCCCTAGCACTGGGGGTATAGTACAGGAGCTGAAACTTCACCACAGGGACAGGACATTCCTTCTACATGGTCAACCCAAGTTCACTTCTGACACAGTCAGGAGTCATCCGTAAGCCCAGCTGGGTGTGGCCCCCAAACCAAAAATGAGCAATTAATAGTAGTTGGGGCAATGTTATACCTGTGTGTTGATTCTCTGGACTTAGACAAATGCCACAGGGATCCCCTTTCCCAGTCAGTATGTGGCCATTTGCCTGGGAAAGGAGCTGAGAGCTTCATGATTTTATTTGATAAAGATTCCTTCTACTTCCTTTCTTTCCCCAACCCCATTCTTTTCTCTCTCTCCGCTTGGAGACACACCTACTAAGTCCCTGTCCTGCACAGAGACACCAAACCCCAACCCCTCTGAGTTGCTCTGTGGTCACGCTCCAATCAGCCCGAGAGAAGATGTAATAAATAGCTTTTGCTGAATCCAAAGTGAGGAGGGGGAGAAGGAGCCTCCAAATCAAAGTTGAAGCCTCACTGCCACCTGCCCAGACAGGCTTCAGGTGTAGCACACACACACAGACCAACTTCAGGAGCAACTTCAGGAGTGCCCTGGGAGTCCCATAAGCACCAACTGGACCCCTTGGGGATGGGGATGGAGAGATAGCAAGGAGGTAAGGCGATTGACTTGCATGCTGAAGGACGATGTTCGAATCCCGGCATCCCATATGGTCCCCCGTGCCTGCCAGGAGCTATTTCTGAGCAGAGAGCCAGGAGTGACCACTAAGTGCTGCCGGGTGTGACTGAAAAACCAATAAAAAAAAGTGACAGGGCTCACCGTGCCTTACCCCAACCTGTGAGAGAGATGGGGGGAGACACACCTGAGCGACCGACCACTTAATCCCCCCAGCATGCTGGAATGGGGACATCCCCATTAAGATATCCTAGGGGCCGAAGAGATAGCATGGAGGTAAGGCGTTTGCCTTGCATGCAGAAGGGTGGTTCGAATCCTGGCATCCCATAGGGTCTCCTGAGGCTGCCAGGAGCGATTTCTGTTTTTCTTTTTTGTTTGTTTTTGGTTTTTGGGTCACATCCAGCAGTGCTCAGGATTCCTCCTGGCTCTATGCTCAGAAATCGCCCCTGGCAGGCACGGGGGGCCCTATGGGATGCCGGGATTCGAACCTATGACCTTCTGCATGCAAGGCAAACGCCTTACTTCCATGCTATCTCTCCGGCCCCCCAAGGAGCGATATCTGAGCATAGAGCCTGAGCACTGCCGGGTGCGACCTTTAAAACCAAAAAAGGACAAAAAGGATGTCCAGCAGCCAGGCGGGGGCCTTGGGGGGCCGCGAGCGTGCCGCCGGCTCTGTCCTGGGCGCCCGGCAGGCTTTGGGCAAGGAGGACGCAAAGATGCTCTAGGGCGCAAGGATGCTGCGGCCGGGATGAAGGCGGCGCGGAAAGTGGTCCAGGGGTGGGCGTGGCCAAAAGCGAGGAGGCATGGCCAAGCAGACAGAGGGCGTGGTCCCGGAGAGGGGCGTGGCCTCTCGGATCAGCCATTGGGCGCGCGCGGATCGGCGCCTGCGCAGTGGCGGCGGCGGCGCACGGCGCTGACGTCACACCGACGCGCCCGCCGACGTCGGGCACGTTGACGCGGGCGACGCGCCGCCGGCCGGGCCCGCTCCGGGGCTCCGAGCAGTGTCGGGGGCCGGGACCGGCCTTGCAGTCGCCGGGGCGCGGGCCCGGGGCCGAGCAGCCAGCCGCCCGCGGAGCGTCTTTGCCGCCGCCGGCCGAGGTGAGCGCGCGCGGGGCGGGCCTCGGCCTCGCTCGGGCCTTGGCGCGGCCTGCGGGGTCAGAGGTCAGCCCGGGCCCGCGGGGTCAGAGGTCAGCCCGGGCTGCATGCAAGCAAGCTGCAGGCTGCAAGCTGCAGGGTCCTAGATGCAAGGTGCCAGGCGGGTGTGGGGGACCCCACCTCCGTCTCTCTGGGTGGCACTCGGCTCCCAGGCTGCCCCCGGGCTCTGCAAGCGCCCCCGAGGCTCCCCCAAGCCGGGCGAGGGGGTCGATCTTGGGGGACCCGCACCCACCAGGCCCCTGGGGGAGGGAACTCGGGGTGCCAGGCGTTTCCCCCTCTCCCGGGGCTTGCAGACGGGGTGGACAGTCGCCCCGGGAACCGGCCCAGTTTTTTTTTTTCCTTCCTTCCTTCCTGGCCTGGACACCCCCACCCCGACACCTGATAGCTTCTCCAGAGTTCACTTTTCATTGGCCTTCCCGTGCGCCTCTTTTTCCACCCACCGCTTGCTTTTTCCACGGTGGAATGGTGCCTGGCACCCCTGCACCCTTGCACACCCCTGTACCCTTGCACGGTTGCTTACTGTGTGAGTGGTTGGATGAGCTGATCCTCCCTAGGCCCCTCGAGAGAGCTCAGCTCTGGGTCTGTGCAGTACGCTCGCCTTGCGTTGTGTGTTTTATGCACTTATTGGTTCCCTCTTGGGGCACCTTCAGTACCTTTCCCTCAAAATGACGTGCTTGCAAAGTGCTCGGGGTACAGCGGGGAAGGCTGATTTCTCACACACCCCCAGCCCCACTAGGAGTACTGAACCAGGAGTAGCCCTGAGCACCTCTGAGAGTGGTCCCCCCCAAAAAGAGCAAGAAAGAAGGTGCATGGCATGAGTTTTTGCTTGTCTCTCCCGCACTGGGAAGTCGAGCTGTAAAAACCAGACTCAAATAGGTTACTGAGGCCAGCCCGCATGTCCCCCCCCCCCCTCCAAACACACCTAGAAAGTTGGGCCTTGTCAACAAATTCCTTGGCAGGGGCCGCCTGCGACGGGACTCTGCCCACCTAGCAGGTAGTGGCCGTTCCATATCAGCGTGTCCATCTTGTGTGTCCCGATCACTTAGGACGAGCATGTGTCCTGGTTTCCAGCTCATTCCTGGGCCCGGTTCCTCAGACGACGGCGGTGACGGCGGCGGCAGCAGCAACAGAGCAGCAGCCCGGCAGCAGCGCTAAGGCAGCCCAGCGGCCCCCAGGGTCCCCCGGTTCAAGATGATGTGCGAGGTGATGCCAACCATCAGCGAGGCTGATGGGCCCCCAGGAGGCAGCGGGAACCACGGCAGCGGGGCTGGCTCCCCCGCGCAGCCCGACGCCGACTCGCACTTTGAGCAACTGATGGTCTCCATGCTGGAGGAGCGTGACCGGCTTTTGGACACGCTGCGGGAGACCCAGGAGACCCTGGCGCTCACCCAGGGCAAGCTGCATGAGGTCGGGCACGAACGGGACTCCCTGCAGCGGCAGCTGAACACGGCTCTGCCTCAGGTAGGCCCCGCAGCTTCTCATTTAGCCCTGGGGGGGAAGCATGGTTTCCCCGCCAGAATTTTGCAAACTGCTTTGTGCAATATTGTGGTTCCTCTCAGCATTTGTTAAGTCGCTGCGGATGATCGTGTGGTGTGTGTGCGTGTGTAGGGAAAACGGGACAAGCTCTGTGGTTACGCTGAAGCACATAAACAGCCCCCCCCCCCCCCCATCATTGTCATCCTCAGTTCTGCATTCTGGGCTGCCCAGGGAACAGCTTGGGGCGCAGAGCTCAGGTCTTGGTACATCCAGGCCCCAGAGTTTTTGGAAAGAGGAACAGGAAGCAATCAAGCCCTGTGGTGCTCTTGGCTCGGCTCCGGGCCGAGGTTTCCCACGCGCTTTGTGTCCTTTGGCTTGTCCGTGTGGTTCAGTGACTGGGGACGCTTGACAATGGTGCCACTGGAGGAAGTATTTTCAGGATCCGTCCCAGGTTCTGCGGATCCCAGAGATGTCAGAACTGCGGGCTGGGAGATGGGGGTTTCTTAGGGGCTCACCTGGTCCTGCCCTGATGAGCCTTCATCTGTCTGCAGGGCAACGCTGAAGCGCTAGGTCTGAAACTCCTTTTCCCTCATGGAGTTGAGTCAGGTGTAATGACAGGTGGCGGGGGATAGTATCCCAAGGAAGGTGTGAGGTGCCTGGCCCAGGGCACAGTTGGGGCCTTCCTGGCCGCCCAGGTGCTCTTTTTCCTTCTCCGTAATTGGTGCCTTTATGGGGCTGTCGTAGGCGAGGGCCGCAGGGGAAAGTCAGAGTGCGGCATGACCAGCCCCGAGGTGTCTTTTTTTTCTCTTTTTGGTTTTTGGGTTCTCAGGGCTGGCTGACTCCTGGCTCTGCACTCAGAAATCACTCCTAGTGATGCTGAGAGGACCCTATGAGATGTGGGGATTGAACCTGAGGCTGCCATGTGCAAGGCAAACGCCCTTCCCACTGTGCTGTCACACCGTATCCCCTCCCAAGGTGATTCTTGGCCTGTCAGTCTTCTGAGACACAGATAAGCCAGACACTGGCCTTTTCCTTGGAAACCCCGATACCTCGATGGTAGCGATAGTGTTCCCCCCACCCCCATAATGATGTACCCAACCACCCATCTCCCTGCTGCTGGAGAAAAGACGGGGTTCGTCTCTACTAACTCTGGCCTTTTGGGTTGAGGCTGTTACTGTGGTTGGGTCCCTGCCAAGGCCAGCTCTGTTCGTCAGTCCTGCTGTGCAGTTGCGGGGGGACCGGTCACTCCACTGTCCTTTGCTGCCCCCTTTCTCCTCCCCTTCTGCTGCCCCATCCTGCCTGCTCGTCGGTTTGTTTGCTGAGTATTTGCAGCCGGCCCAGCCGCCGGCTTGTTTCACTCACCTTGGTCACAGCGACTTCTGGCTGGGAAGTGGAAGAAGGCGGGGTCTGCTTGTGTGGGTGTGCAGAGGGGTCCCTCCATCTATCTCAGTCTCCTTGTGAATGAGGCTGCTTGGAGTACAAGTCTGTGTGTCTGTGTATCTGTGTTATCTGTCCGTTCTTCCATCCCTTCATCTGTCCGTCCGTGCCCCCTTTTTGTGAATGATGCTGCTTTGGGCACTGTTGTGTATGTACGCGTGCCTGTCCGTCTGTCCATCCATCCTTGGGTTCATCCATCCGTGGCCTCGTCTGTGAATGAGTTTGTGTGTGTGTGTGTGTTCCCGTTCTCATGCCTCTTTCTGTGAGTGAGGCTGCATCGAACATGTGTGTGTCTGCACCCCCCTTTTCCCAGTTTGTTGGAGGGCCCTGTGGGAGTCCACGAATCCCCACTCGTGGGCCCTAGTGGACACCCCATTTCCAGTCTCCTGACAAGTCTGGACACGCAGGGTCTCCTTTGCCCGTGTCTGCGCCCACAGACTATTGGCAGCCCGGCCGATGTTGGCTCCCTGTGGGGTCTTGTTTGTGGACTGGGGGTGTGGGGAGGTTCAGCTCTCTGCCTGTTACTCTTCGCTCTGGGGGAAGCATCTGCAGGTCTGGGGTGGGGGCATTGCTTGCTCTGTTGTTGAGTCATGTGAGTTGTTGGTTTGTGTCGTCCCCCACCCTCCGGTCTGTCTGATCTGTCTGTGAATTTTTCTGTCACCCTATCACAGGGGACTGTTTTGGTCTTGGTACTGGTTTCACGTTACTGGGGTGTTTTAGTTTGACAAGGGCCACACCAGCCAGCGCTCAGGGTTTCCTCCTGACTGTGCTCAGGAATCACTCCTGGCAGTGCTTGGTGGACTGGATGGGATGCTGGGAGATGGAACCCGGGCCAATGCCCTCCCTGCAGTACTATTGCTCTGGCACCACCCCCCACCTCCCCATTATTTATTTTATTTTAACTCGTTTCCTCTGCGCCTGGCGGTGAGGTACCTGGCCGTATCCCCATGGCCCGAGGCCCTGAGCGCGTCCCCTGCCTTCCTTTCATCGATGGTTCCGGGGCGCTAGCTGTGCTTTCATCCGTTTGGAGGCGGCTTTTCTGGCTGGGGTTCATGCTGAGCTTGGTTCTGTTTTTTTCTGCCTTGTCCTTCTGGCTCTCACAGCACCCTTTGTTGTAGGGGCTGGAGTTAGGGCGCCCTGTCCTCCAGTGATCAGCCCAGGCGCCCTGGGCGGCCGTTAAAGGAGTGAGCTGGCTGTGGGTCCGGGGTGAGTCGTGTGGGCAGGGTGGCTCTGTAGTTCTGTGCGTCTCTGTCCTAGTGATGCTGCTGTGATTGTTCTCACTTGCCTTAGCGACTTGGGGGTCAGGGCGGGACCCCATTTTTCTTTCCCGAGGCCTCATGCCTTGCTCTGGGGGCATTGTGGTTCTGTAAATGTTTTAGGGACTGTCCCAGTTATGTGGAAAAGTGTGGCTTCAAGAGGGGCCTCATCCCTATGGAGATTTTCATGCTGACCCTCTGGCTTTGCTCCCCTCCCTGCCCCGCAGCCTTCTGGCTTTCTCATTCCTTTGCCGCATCTACTGCTAGACATTGTTTTGGTTTTGGAGCCCCCGGGGCGGTGCTCAGGGCCAACTCCTGGGTCTGTGCTCCCGGGATCTCCCCTGGTGGTGCTCCGGGTAGCTGATGGAGTGCTGGGATTGGAGTCTGGATCTGGTGTCTGTTGGTCTGTATGCAGTATCTGTGGATCCCTATCCAGGCATCTGTCTGTCTATATCTGGACGTTTGTCTGGATCCAGGTCTGGATGCGGGTGTCTATGGGTCTGGACTTTGGCACCTATTGGTCCAGGCGTTTGTCTGTCTGGATCCAGGCATCTGTCGGTCTGTGTCCGGGCGTCTGTCAGTTTGAATCTGGGCATCTGTCCGGGCTTCTGTGGGTCTAGATCTGGGTGCCTATGGGTCTATAGCTGGACATCTGTCGGTCCGGCTCCAGGTGTCTGTCAGTTTGTATCTGGGCATCTCTCTGTTCTGTCTGGATCTGGGTCTGTCTATGTCGTCCATTTGTGGGTCAGTAGCTGGCGTCTGGCTGTTGTCCTCTGCCAGTGTGTATCTGGCGTCTGTCTGTGCTTCTGTATCTGCATCCATCCGTCTGTCTTGTCCGTTGGCCTCTCCATGCCGGCAGGAGCTTGTGGGTGCCAAGGGCCGGTTACCGCTGACTCCGCTGTCTCAGCTTGCAGTGCCGGGCCGAGATGTGGGCGGGCACCAGCATTGCTTCCTGCACAGCTCGGCTCCTGGTGACCGCTGTCTTCGGCCCTGTACCGTCTCCTAAAGCGCCCAGGCCTCCTGGGGGCGCTGCACTGTCTTGGGTGACCGTCTCCTGGGGGGTCAGCTGTCTCTGCTTCCTTGTAGAAGGGGTACTTTCAAGGACCTGAGAGATCTCTTTCCCATAGAAAGGAGGTGAAACGAGAAGCCAAATACAATCTGGGGCCCTCTGTGTGGATCGGCCTGTTCCTCTCAGCCAAGGCCCCTTTGAAAGAGACCACGTGTGCTGTCGAGGTGCCGAGGTGGCAGTTGTGTTGTCACTGTCACAGAATCTGCATGAGCCCCTTCAGCCAGCACTTCAGCGTGTATAAGCTTGTGTAGGCAGACTAGGGTGGGGTCGGGACAGGACAGGGTCCCTGGTGAAGCTTAGTGGACACTGGACGAGGGTCTGTGTGGAAACAACGTCCTCCTGAAACCTAATCGTGGACAACTTTGTCATTTCATGGAGACTAAAAAAATATAACATTTCTTTAAATAAATAAACAAAAAATGGTACAAAGGTGAGCTGAGAGGTGGTTCACAGATCACAGTATGTACCCTGCACATTTGACTCTGGCTTAGTCCCTGAGCACTAAGACAAACACACAGACAGACTGACAGGCAGACAGACAGACAGACAGACAGACACACACACACACACACACACACACACACACACACACACACACACACACACACACAGAGTCTGGTTGCTGAGACACGGATGGACCTGCAGGTCCCGAGCACAGCTAGCTACTCGACCACATGCGAGCCCCATCTGGTTTGCACCTGCAGCCACGAGGAAAGTGAAGCCATGCCATTCCAGGACATTTGCTCAGACGTGGAGGGTCATGGGGAGGACGACGCTGAGTGACGTGAGGCAGAGGGAGAGGGACAGACAGCGATCACACGCATTTGTGGGATGTCAAACAAAGGTAGTGTGGTAATGATATTCCAGAGAAAAGAGAGGCGAGGGCCAGGAGGACCGTCCATGGCAGGAAGCTTGTTACAGAGGGTGGAGGATGCAGGTAGGGCAGAGAAGGGAGCACTGCACTGGGCCTGTGAGTTGGGAATGAGCACTCTGGACAGAAACTGGGGGCTGGGAGGAGGGAAAGGGACAGCAGGAGAACCTTTCAGGAGCAGTATTGCATACAGTGTCTAAAAGAGAGAGAGAGACAGAGAGAGACTGTATGGGACAGGAGAAGAGAGAGAGGAATGTCTGCCCCAGAGGCAGGCAGTGGAAAAGGGGGAGGGAAACTGTGGACATCGGAGTCTGGAAATGTGTCCCAGGGGAGATGTTGGACATTGTAAGTCTGAAACTCAACCATGAACAACTCTGTGACTGTCTCACGGGGATTACATTAAAGAATGAATGCCTGGGGCTGGAGCGATAGCACAGGGGTAGGGCGTTTGCCTTGCATGCTGCCTACCCGGGACAAACCCGGTTGGATACCTGGCCTCCCACATGGTCCCCTGAGCCTACCAGGAGGGACTTCTGAGCTCAAAGCCAGGAGTAGCCCCTGAGTGCCACCAGGTGTGGCCCAAAAGCCAGAAGAAAAAAACAAGAGTTCTGTCAGGAGTGGACCCAGCTGCCTGACTGCTGTTTTGGGGCTCCCCCTTCTCACCCTTCATCTTACTACTTTTTAGTATTTTGAAGGGTGGTTTGATGAGTTTGGGGCCAAACATGGCAGTGCTCAGGAGTTACTCCTGCTCTGTGCTCAGGACTCTCTTCTGGCAGGCTTAGGTGGGGGTGGGGGAAATGACCTTATGGGATGCTGGGGATGGAACCCAGGATGGCCACATGCAAGGCGGGTGTCCTCCTCTTTCTGTTTGTAATTTCCTCCCTTGCCTGTAGTGGGTGCTGAGCTAGCTGGTTGATGCCCGCCCTGTCCCCACTGTGCCGTGCTGCTCGGTGCCAGGCTGCTGGTTAGGGTGCCCGTACCTACTCAGCTAGAGGGCGCTGGGCACCGAGGGTGACAGGTGGCAGATCCTCTGCACCCCACATGTAGGGCCCCGTGGGCTGGAACTCGGAACCACCTAGGTGCCAGCTGACTTCTGGACCCCTGACTCTTGTTTTCACAAAACCCGCATTCTTCAAATTACGAACTTCGGGGTTTGGTGCTGCCTAGTGATGTGCTAAGAGGTTGTCTCCACCTGGATTCTGGGACAACTCTGAACTCTTTGAGGGGATTTTATTTTATTTTTATTTTTGGGGGTGTCACACCCGGCGGTGCTAAGGGTTTTACTCCTGGCTCTGTGCTCAGAAGTCGCTCCCAGCAGGCTCAGCAGACCTTGTGGGATGCCGGGATTGAACCCGGGTCTGTCCTGGTTTGGCTGTGTGCAAGGCAAATGCCCTACCGCTGTGCTCCGGCCCCTTTGCGGGGATTTTTAGATCCATTTTAGAATCTGCTTGGTCCAGAAAATGTGCTGGGGTTGTAACTAGAGTGGCTTTGGGTCAGTGTTGGGAACAACTCTGTGACAACTTTCTAACATTTGTGGGAGAGTCTGCAGAAACAGTGTAACCTCCCGTCTGTCTGTCTGTCTGTCTGTCATCGTAGCTCACCTTCTCCGGTCCTGTTGGCAGGTCTGAACAGCTCCGATAAATCTTACTCATAGGTATTTGACTTTTTGGGGGCCACACCCAGTGGTGCTCAAGGATTTACTGCTGGTGAGACTCAAGGGGATAATGTGGGGTGCCGGGGATCGAACTTGGGTCAGTCCTTGTCAAGGCCAGCATTATCTCTGCTGTCCTATTGCTCCGGCCCCTGTATTTTGAGGTTTTGATACTGCTGTGACTCGCGTATTTTACAGCTTATTTGGCTGCTGGTGCCGGGGACATAACTCAGCAGAGCAGCATTTGCCTGGCAAGTCTGAGGTCCCAGGTTCAACCCCAGCTCTGGAAAACATTGAATAAAATAAGTTAATCTTTTATCACCTGTATGTGGCGATGGAATTGGATTTTGTGTTTGTGCCAAGAATGCGCATTTCTTTCATTTGGGGGGAGGGGTTCTACTCCCAGCTCTGTGCTCAGGAATCACTCCTTGAGGTGTTCAGGGGGATTCTATGGGATGCTGGGGTTCGAACCTGGCCAGCTGTGTGCAAGGCAAATGTGGTTGTGCTCCTGACTCAGGCTCTGAAGGCGTCCAGCCCTTGGAGCTGGCCTCTTGGCCCCTTTCTTCCTTCCTTCCTTCCTTCCTTCCTTCCTTCCTTCCTTCCTTCCTTCCTTCCTTCCTTCCTTCCTTCCTTCCTTCCTTCCTTCCTTCCTTCCTTCCTTCTTTCCTTCCTTCCTTCCTTCCTTCCTTCCTTCCTTCCTTCCTACTTTTCTTCCTTCCTCTCTTCTTCCTTCCTTCCTACTTTCCTTCCTTCCTTCCTACTTTCCTTCCTTCCTTCCTACTTTCCTTCCTTCCTTCCTTCCTACTTTTCTTCCTTCCTCTCCTCTCCTTCCTTCCTTCCTCCCTCCCTCCCTCCCTCCCTCCCTCCCTCCCTTCCTTCCTTCCTTCCTTCCTTCCCCTTCCTTCCTTCCTTCCTTCCTTCCTTCCTTCCTTCCTTCCTTCCTACTTTTCTTCCTTCCTCTCTTCTTCCTTCCTTCCTACTTTCCTTCCTTCCTTCCTACTTTCCTTCCTTCCTTCCTTCCTACTTTTCTTCCTCTCCTCTCCTCTCCTTCCTTCCTTCCTTCCTTCCTTCCTTCCTTCCTTCCTTCCTTCCTTCCTTCCTTCCTCCCTCCCTCCCTTCCTTCCTTCCTTCCTTCCTACCTACTTTTCTTCCTTCCTCTCTTCTTCCTTCCTTCCTTCCTTCCTTCCTTCCTACTTTTCTTCCTTCCTCTCCTCTCCTTCCTTCCTTCCTTCCTCCCTCCCTCCCTCCCTCCCTCCCTCCCTCCCTTCCTTCCTTCCTTCCTTCCTTCCTTCCTTCCTTCCTTCCTTCCTTCCTTCCTTCCTTCCTTCCTTCCTTCCTTCCTACTTTTCTTCCTTCCTCTCTTCTTCCTTCCTTCCTACTTTCCTTCCTTCCTTCCTACTTTCCTTCCTTCCTTCCTTCCTACTTTCCTTCCTTCCTTCCTTCCTTCCTTCCTTCCTTCCTTCCTTCCTACTTTTCTTCCTTCCTCTCCTCTCCTTCCTTCCTTCCTTCCTCCCTCCCTCCCTCCCTCCCTTCCTTCCTTCCTTCCTTCCTTCCTTCCTACTTTTCTTCCTTCCTCTCTTCTTCCTTCCTTCCTTCCTACTTTTCTTCCTTCCTTCCTACTTTCCTTCCTTCCTACTTTCCTTCCTTCCTTCCTTCCTTCCTTCCTACTTTTCTTCCTTCCTCTCCTCTCCTTCCTTCCTTCCTTCCTCTCCTTCCTTCCTTCCTTCCTTCCTTCCTTCCTTCCTCCCTCCCTCCCTCCCTTCCTTCCTTCCTTCCTTTCTTCCTTCCTACTTTTCTTCCTTCCTCTCTTCTTCCTTCCTTCCTACTTTCCTTCCTTCCTTCCTTCCTTCCTTCCTTCCTTCTTTCCTTCCTACTTTTCTTCCTTCCTCTCCTCTCCTTCCTCCCTCCCTCCCTCCCTCCCTCCCTTCCTTCCTTCCTTCCTTCCTTCCTTCCTTCCTTCCTTCCTTCCTTCCTTCCTTCCTTCCTTCCTTTCTTCCACTCTTTTCTTCCATTCTCATTCTTTCCTCCTTTTCTTTCTACTGTCTTTCTCTTTCCTTCCACTCTTCCTTCCATTCTTCATTTTTCTAATTTTTCTTTTCTTTCTCTCTGTTCTTTCTTTCTTTCTTTCTTTCTTTCTTTCTTTCTTTCTTTCTTTCTTTCTTTCTTTCTTTCTTTCTTTCTTTCTTTCTTTCTTTCTTTCTTTCTTTCTTTCTTTCTTTCTTTCTTTCTTTCTTTCTTTCTTTCTTTCTTTCACGCTCAGGGGTTACTCCTGGCTATGTGCTCAGAAATCGCCCCTGGCTTGGGGGGACCATATGGGATGCCGGGGGATCGAACCGCGGTCCGTTTCTTGGTAGCGCTTACAAGGCAGACACCTTATCTCCAGCGCCACTTTCCCGGCCCCTCCTTGTTTCTTTCATTATCTTCCTATTTCTGTTTCCTTCCCTCTCATGATTTTTAGAGAATATGAAGGGATGTGTATGTATTGAGAGAGAGAGAGAGAGAGAGAGAGAGAGAGAGAGAGAGAGAGAGAGAGAGAGAGAGAGAGAGAGAGAGAGAGAGAATGTCTGCTTGCAGGGGAGAGGCAGGTGGTGGAGGAGGAAAATTAGGGCTATGGTTGGCAGGAATGGTGCCCCCCTCACGGGTGTGGGACCACCCATAAGGAACTGAAACTCCATAAGGAACAACTTTGTGACTGTGGCTCTCACGGTGGTTTCATTTAAGAATGTATTAAGTAAAACAACAACAATAATAACAAAAAATAGTGAGCCTGGGCATTGTAGCGGGCAGCCTCAGACCCTCGGAGCCCCCCTTTCCCATCGACCTCAACCCTACTGCTCCTCTTGTCTCATTGGTGTCTCCCCCACCCCCCACCCTGCAGCTCCTGTTTCCCTGCCTGTGACCCTTCTGTTCCACTTCAGCCTCCTGGATGATGTCCTCTCTCCCCCCCCCAGGTTCCTCTCATTGACCCCCCCCCCCACTCCTCCCTAGCCTGCCTCCCCCCCCCCCCCCCCCCGCAACAGCAGTCGTGAGTCCTGCCGTGAAGCCTGTGGATCCGTCTCAATTTGGTTCAGAAAGTCTTTTGGGCCTCGGAGCTGTACTGAGACCCAGGCAAGAAATTCCCTTTTTGTTGGGCACAGTTTTCCCCAAAAAAAATTTACGTTATTTTATCTTTTTTTTTTTGGTTTTTAGGCCACACCCAGTGGTGCTCAGGGGTTCCTCCTGGCTCTGTGCTCAGAAATCAGTCCTGGCAGGCTTGAAGGATCCTATGGGATGCCAGGGATTGAACCCGTGTTGGCTGTGTACAAGGCAAAGCGCCCTCTGCCACTTCCCGCCCTCCCCGCTGTGCTCTCGCCCTGCCCCTGTTGGCACACCTTAACCAGCCCAGGTTGTGATCTGGCGGCTGTTTTTCTCTCTCCCTTGGCCCTGTCCTGCCCTTGTCTTTTATTTGTTCAAAGTTTGTCCGTTAAGTGTTGGATATTCAAAGCATTTCCTTGACACGAAATGACCCCCTCTGCCACCTGCAGTTGGCTTTTTGGCTTGTTTTTGGCTGAACCCCTCGGTGCTCTGGGCTGACTCCAGACCGTGCTGCACTCAGGGATCACTGGGTGGGGGGGAGGGGGGCTCAGGGACCCTGTGGGTTGCCGGGGATCAGCTGTGTGCAAAAGCAAAGTGCCCTCCACCACACCACGTAGGGCGCTTTGGCCCCAGGCAAGATTCTTGTTTTTGTTTTTGTTTGTTTGGTGCCACACCTGGAGGCACTCAGGGGTCACTCCTGGTTCTGCGCTCAGAAATCACTCCTAGGTCTGTCTTAGGAGACCATATGGAATTCCAGGGATCTAACCCTGGTCCCTCCCTGTCATTCGCATTCAAGAAAGATGCCCTTCTGCTGTGCTGTCGCTCTGGCCCCACCAGGCAAGATTCTTAACTTGCCTTTTTGTTTGTTGCTTTCTAAAATGCCCCTTTCTCCTTGTGTTGACGTTACTCCTGCTTTGACTTTTAATGAGATAAAAACAAAGTCACGAGTTTTCACCGCTGTTTAATGCCACACTGTTATCATCATCCTATAAATAAAGATTTATTTATTTATGCATTTATTTTTTTGGGTAGTTTATTTTCGGTCCAAGGATAAATATATCCGAAGCTGTGTAGTCAGGAGCCTGGGTTTCCAGGAACCTCATTGAAGTTGGCGCTTTCCTGCATTTCTGTTTCTTCTTTGTGGTTTTTTCTTTTGGAGCTTTTTTTTCTTTTAATACGAACATGTTGACTTGACCCCAGAATCTGCCTTGGAGAGCAAAGGACAGTCTGAGCTCATGTCTCCAATCTGGGCTGTGGTGGGGGAGGCCGGGTGACCCCTGCCCTTTCCTGGACCCTGGGTGCTCGAAGTGGGGTCTGGCCAGCGCTCAGAAAGGTTGTTGGGGACGTTGGAGGGGGTTGGGCTGAGTGCTTCCATCTGTGGGTGTCCCTGCAGCTAGGCTGGACCCCTCCGACTCAGGGTTCAGGCTGCTTGGCAGGTAAGGCCAGGCCTGGAGTGCTTCTTGCTTGTTTGCCATGGTGGGAAGAAACTAGGGCTCTCAAGAGATTTGCCCTGCTCCTGCTGGGGAGGGGCGTCTCAGCTCCTGTTTGAGGTGACGGGCCAGTGGTTGCTGAGGACCCCGGTTGGTGTCTGTGGGGTTTCCTGGGCCCCTGAGCCATGGTCCATGCTTCCTGCAGTGTTGAGATGCTATGGGGAGGCACTTCTCCCCACACCCCACTAAAAGTTATGGGGAGGGGGCAGAGCAAGAGCACAATGGGGAGGGCATTTGCTTTGCTCGTGGCTGACCTGGGTTGGATCCCCGGCATCCCATAGGGTACCCTGAACCTGCCAGGAGTGATCGCTGAACGTAGAGCCAGGAGGAACCCCTGAGCACTGCTGGGTATGGCCCCAAAACAAACAAAGTTATCTAGGGCGCTAATGTGAATGATGAGAGAGAGAGAGGAGAGAGAGAGTGTTTAATGGTCTATTTGAAGATCCTCAGGTGAGCAGCCCCCGGATATTAAATATTAAAGGAGACATAGCACCGCCATGTCCGATGCTGTGTGTGACCCTTGTGGTCTCCCCTGTAGCCCTGTCCCTTGCCCTTGGCCCCTCATGCCACTAGCACCTCCCTCCTGCCCATCTGGGCCTTGAGGAGCCTGGCCTTGGGTCTTTCAGCACTGCCGTGAATAGTGGGAATCGCATTTGCTGAGCAGGAGCATGGCGGGGACCCTGGGACCACCAGGTCTGGATCCTGGAGTGAAGGGCATGTGGCCCACGGGGACAGTTCGCCCCCTGCCAGGGTGAATCCTGCCCAGGCCTCTCTGGAGTGAGGCGCCCACAGGCTGGTGTCAGACCTACATGCCCAGCTTTCCCCGCACCCGGCCCAGCCCAGCCCACCTTCTGTGGTCCTCTTTGATCGGCTGATCCTGGGGAGCCCCATGCCCAGGAGATTTCTGGGTGCCTGAGGGCGAGGCTGCTTCTGCCAGTGCCCACCTGCCCTTCTGCCTGGGGCTGGCCGGTCACAGGCTCAACTTATTCATCTCCTGTAGGGTGGGTGGGAGTCTTCGGGGCCCTGGGATTGCCCACTCTTTTTTGTTTGTTTTCGGGCCACACCCAGAAGCACTCAGGAGTTACTCCTGGCTCTGCACTCAGCGATCACTCCTGGCAGGTTAGCAATCTATACAGGGTCAGCTGTGTGCAAGGCCAACACCCTCTTGGCTGTGTTGTCGCTCTGGCCCCATGTGTCTGTCTGTCTATTCTGTTCTTTGACATGACCCAGCCCCGCATCTCAGCATCTGTGGCCCCAGGAGACGAGGGTCTGCCTGCCCAGCAGTGTGGGATAGACGCACCAGCCTGTCTTCACTCAGGTGGGGCATCGAGCACCTCCCGACTCTGTGGGACCCTCCTTGGTGCTTGGGGGCCGTGTGGAGTGAGGGATGGTGGAACTGGGCTCAGCTGCCGGCTGGGTCAGTGCCTTAATCTCTCTCTGCAGCCTGCAAGGCAGATCCCCGACCAGAAAGGAAAGAGCTGTGGGCTGGGCTGAGGATGCCCCAAGGGCCCCGTGCAGTCGCCAGCTGTGCCCTATCCTACCCAGGTGCCCAAGGGGTGCCTTCTGGGCTTTCTGTTGGAATAATGGTTTTTACCCTATTCAGGATAATCCTTCTTTGCTTGTGCTCTTGTGTGCGTCACTGGAGGGCTGGAAGTACCTCTGGATTATTGGTCCCATTACCCCACCATCCATTCTTTCTGTGTAACCTTACCTACAAGAAAGACCTGCCCATTACCCCTACCTGTTGTCCACCCATGGAGGTGAGTCCTTCTCTTCCCAATAAAGACCTCTGGTCACAGGGAGAAGTTACTGTGGTTCGTGTCCACAACTAGTCTAGCTGCCTCTGAGTATCTTTGGCCAGTGAGCGGAAAGCTGGGAGTGGAAGTTTCCGGAACCTTTTTATTTCTCTTCAACCTTGTGTGGGTTCTTTCCTGTGTTGGCGTTGCCTTCCAGACCCACCTTTCCCAATCCCTCGCCATTGGGCCTGAGGTTTCCACTTCATTTTCCCTGCAGCACCCATGCTGTGGCCTCGAGGACCACTCCTCCCCAGGCTGACATCCTGTCATCCTCCCTCACCCCATTTCTCTCACCTTCATCCGCTGCTGCCTCATCTCTCAGCCCTCACGCCCCTTCCTGCCAGCGCCCAGGCCCTGCACCTGGCTCTCCTCCCCTTCCTAGGCACAGTGGTCTTTCAGACCCAGCCCCAGTCTGCTCCAGTCTAGCCTCGGAGGATCATGTGTGAGCTCTCTGTTCCAGTGCCCGCTGCAGACCCCGTGGCTCTGCCTTGACACCCCTCCCCCCCCAGGTCCTGGGTCCTCATCCCCACGACTCTCCTCTACCCACTATTCCCCAGCCCAGCTGCTCAGTAACCAAGTGTCCTTTGCCTTTTGCCCTCACCACCCTGCCCTGCCCGGGCCATGTGCCAACATGGGCCTCCAGGGCCTCCCAAGGCCTAGGGAACCTGCCACTAAATGGGGTGTGCAGAACCGGGGCCGGGGACCACGAAGCGGCGGGGCTGAGCCTTGGGTCAGCTGCTTCCCCCAGAGCTGATACTTAGGGGTTTCCTGGCAGTCCCCTTCCCCGTCTTGGCCCCAAGGTTGGCCCCACAATGGTGCCTTCTCCTCATTGCTGCTTCCTGACCCAGTGTATGATCTGGTTATGTCCTCGACCCTGGAGCATTGTGGTTTGGTTTGGAGCCATACCCAGCGTTGCTCAGGACTGACTCTGCCTCTGCCTCTGGGATCACTTCTAGTGGTGCTCAAGGGACCCTGTGGGGTGTGAGGGACTGAATCCTGGTCCGGCTTTGTGCAAGGCGAGCGCCCTCCCTACTGTGCTCTTGCTCCTGTCCCTCGCTTTGTGGGAAAGTCTGGTGCACTGTTTCTGGTTTGGGCATGGCTCCGGTGACCCTGCCTATCACTGCATGTATGTGAGACACTGTCTCAGAAGCGAACCCCATAGGAGTCTCGAGCACTCGACTCAGATCACCTCGAGTCACCCCAACTCTTCCTGCTTGCTCTGCTGGACCCAGCTCTTGGGAACAGGCCTCAGAAACCTCCACTGGGAATGTGCTGCCTCGGTCCCTGACTCAGTTGATAGTGGCTCTGAAGCTTTTCCCACAGTTCTTGAAGAATTCTTGGGAGCAAAGAGAAGGTTTTAGTCTCAGCATGGAAAATGGCTCTTTCTTGCTGTTGCCATGCCAACATTGGGAACCACCTTTGCCCGTTGAGTTTGTTGTTGGAGCCAAACCCCATTGGACTGGACGGAGCAGATGGTCGGAGACCGGGCAGCTCTCTCTAGAGTGAGCACAGAGTTGGGGGCTCAGGGCAAAGGGGCAGGGAACTGACACGGGGGACATGAAGGAATTCCCCATACAGGCTCCTTCTGAGGGCAGCCTGGGCACATGTCCAGCGTTCCTGACCTGTCTGGCCCCCTTCCCTCCAGGGGTGCCTTGGCTACACCAGAGGAGCATGGTATTTGGGGCTATGCGCTGGAACCCCTCAGAGAACCTCTTCTTCCTTCCTTCCCTCCAGCCTACCTAGAGGGTCCAACAGGGTCCCAGCTTCCCTTGTAGAACCCCGTTTCTGCATCTGGGTCCGTGGCAGAGACGTTCCTCAATGGCCCTTTCCACAGGGGCTTCCAGGCCCGGAGATCCGGGGTCCCACTTTACCTGGGATCCGCTGTCCAGATGCGCACTGCCAAAGTGGGCCACTGTGTGGGCTGTTTTCTCTCCCGCCCGACCCAGGCACCCATGTCTCATGGCTGTACCTGCAGAGTGGAGCGAGGGGAGGGGCAAGGGTGTTGGGCTGACTCGGGTGTGGGGACCACCTTAGATGGCTCAGGCACAGCCGCCCTCATCATGCACCCCCTCTGTCATCTCTCAGGAGTTTGCAGCGCTGACCAAGGAGCTCAACGTGTGTCGGGAGCAGCTCCTGGAGCGGGAGGAAGAGATCGCCGAGCTGAAGGCTGAGCGGAACAATACCAGGGTTCGTGCAGGTGCCCCCCCCCCCCCCCCCCGTCCCCGTCCCCGTCCCCAGCCCTCCAGGGCAGCCTCTGACCCGGCTTAGAGCTGAGGGGTTGGACCTGCTGTTGGTCCTGTTTGTCCACGGTGCCCAGCTCAGACTTACCCGAGGCCTCTGACATGCCCTCAAGCTCTGTGGCCAGCCCCTCTCACTGCCCTCCTCCTGCAGCTGCTCCTGGAACACTTGGAATGCCTGGTGTCGAGGCACGAACGCTCCCTGCGCATGACGGTGGTGAAGCGGCAGACTCAGTCCCCGGCCGGCGTGTCCAGCGAGGTGGAGGTGCTCAAAGCCCTCAAGTCCCTGTTCGAGCACCATAAGGCTCTGGACGAGAAGGTAGGGCGCCTCCGGGCGGGCCAACGCCTCCAGGGTTGCTATGGGGTGGGAAGGCACATCGTTTTCTGACACCCTCCCTCCCCATCTTTTGGGGCCTCCTGTGCCGGTAGGTGCGGGAACGGCTGCGTGTGGCCCTGGAGAGGTGCAGTCTGTTGGAGGAGGAGCTGGGGGCCACGCATAAGGAGGTGAGGTGGCTTGTTCCCGGGGTCACCTGCCTGGCTGGGTGGGGCTGGGTGGGGGCTGGTGCCTGTCTGTGGCCCCTCGGTGAAGCACATCCCTGAACACAGAGACTCAGCCCTGAGTGGGGCCTGCAAGGCGGAGCTGCTGGAGACGCCCATGCAATTCCTAGCAGGTCGCCAAGGGGCGGCCATTCTCCCCTTCCTTTAATCAGTCTCTCTCTGTCTCTCTCCCCCTGTGTGTAGTTGATGATTCTGAAAGAGCAGAACAATCAAAAGAAAGCACTGAACGACGGGGTGATCGACCTGAACCACGAGCAGGAGAATGAGCCCAGCACTAACGGAAAGGCAGGTCCCGGCCAAGTCCTGGCCACGTAGCTATGGGGGTGTGGAATCAGCCGGGGTGTGTGTCATCCCTTGGGGTCTAGGACATGTCGGGGTGTGGATCTGCCTGGCGTATGGGGTCCATGTGCCTGTGGGTTTCTGTGCATCCGTGTGTCTGTGGGATGCCCGCTGGGGCATCTGGGGCCCTGGGCAGGGCAGAGGGGCGACTAGTCAGATCCCCGCCCTCCCCTCTCCTCCCACCCACAGCGCTCGTCCGATGAGTCGTTGAGCCACGAGGAGGACCTGGGCCGGGTTCTGGAGCTGCAAGACCTCCTGGACAGGCAGTCTCGCGAGCAGACCCAGATGAAGGAGCGCTTGGCCACACTTTCGAGCCGCGTGGCCGAGCTGGAGGAGGATCTGGACACGGCCCGCAAGGACCTCATCAAGTCGGAGGAGGCCAACTCCAGGCTGCAGCGAGACGTGCGGGAGGTGAGGGCAGCCGCTCGGTGCTGCCTGTCCTGTCCTAGGGCGTGGGGACTCCAGCCTATGTCTGCTCAGTCACGGAGCCCTGCAGCACGAGCCGGGGACACTTGGGACATCGTGGGCTCCACGTTGACCCAAACCCCGTGTCCGTCCTACGCTGCTATTGGGGGCAAGTGCCATTGTGGGGACCTGTGGGACCCTCTCAAACCTACCCTTGAACACCACACCAGGCATAGCCTAGTGTAAGAGGCGGTGTAGACAGAAAGAAGCAGCTTGTGTATGGCACTGCTCCACCCACACACAACAATATTGGGACTTGGGCTCCAGTCTGGGTGACATGATGGTAGCAGGAGGCAAAAAGGGCAGACGAGGGAGGGGCTGGAGTGATATCGGAGCATGGAGGGTGCTTGCCTTGCATGCTGCCCATCTGGGTTTGATCTCCGGCATCCCATAGGGTCCCCCGAGCCTTCCAGGGGTGATCCCTGAGCACCACCAGATGTGGCCCAAACACCGAAAAAGGGGGAGAGCAGTGACTGGTAGGGTGGGTCTCTGGGGAGAAGGGAAGAGGGCTGCGTTCCCCGTGATTTTGGTCTGGCTCCCATGCGCTTCCTCCCCTCCTCCGTATCCCGAATGAGCTGCTCGCCTCACGGGCACCATCTCATCCCCCTCCACCTGCCCAGGCCATGGCCCAGAAGGAGGACATGGAGGAGAGGATCACCACGCTGGAGAAGCGCTACCTCGCCGCACAGAGGGAGGCCACTTCCGTGCACGACCTCAACGACAAACTGGAAAACGAGATCGCCAACAAGGACTCCATGCACCGGCAGGTGGGCTGGGCTGCATGCTCCTGCCCCCCCCCCCCCCGTGGCCCCTGCTGGCCTCCCGCTGCCTCCTCGCCGGCTCTGGGTGCTGCCCCTCGGCCCTGCCGCTGGCCAGCAGCTTTTGAAAGGAGCTGGGAGCTGCTGAGAAGGGCTGAGCAGGTGGCTGGGGCCCCTCTGAGAAGACTCGGGCTCTGGAAGGAGAAAGGGGAGAAAGATGGCTCAGCCCCTTTCCAGCTTCTCAGGCCCCAGAGCCAAACCAAGAGGCTCGAGCCTCGAGCCTCAAGCCAGTGTCAGCACCAGGATGCAGGTCACATGGACTTACAAGGGAATGGGGGCTCATTTGATCCCCGACAATCTGGCTTTGATCCCTAACACCCTAGAATCCAGGCCTAGATCCTCGATGGCAAACCTATGGCACACGTGCCAGTGGTGGCACGCGAAGGCCTTGCAGCTGGCACGTGGGAAGGTCCGCAATTAAGATATGCGGCGAGGCGGGAGACGAGTGTGCCGGTGTCTGCTTTGCAGCTCACCTGGCAACAGGGCCGGACTGGCCATTGGGAGAAATGGGCATTGTGTGGCAGTTTGGGCATTCGGGCTCAAAAAGGTTACCCATCACTGCCCTAGATGGTTTCTTGAGCACTGTTAGTAGGAGGCCCTGAGCACAGCCAGATGTGAGGTCCCCCTTCAAAAAAAAGGTTGGAAGCCAGTACAAGTGATGTCGTGGAATGATGCTAGTCATGAAGCTTTCAAAGACAGATCTCAGAAGATTAAATTTGATAGATTTTTTTTGTTTGTTTTTGTTTTTGGGTCACACCCGAAAGTGCTCAGGGGTTACTCCTGGCTCTATGCTCAGAAATTGCTCCTGGCAGGCTTGGGGAACCATACGGGATGCCAGGATTTGAACCACCGTCCTTCTGCATCTAAGGCAGACACCTTACCGCTGTGCTATCTCTCCGGCCCTATATATATATATAATATAATATATAATTTTATTTTTTTATTTTATGTTTTATTTGGGGGCCAAACCCGGCAGCACTCAGGGAGTTACTCCTGACAGGGCTCAGGGAACCCAGTTGGATGTCGGGGATGGAACCTGGGTTGGCCATGTCCAAGGCACACACTCTTCCGTGCTGTGCGGTCTCTCGGGCCCGCAGCCTTTTAAATAGTTTTTCTTTGGAGATGCTCAGGCTGGGAGGCTCTGGGCAGGGGCAGTCTCTTCCCTGAGACAAAACTGCTGAGCGTGGAGTGGCGCTGTACGTGGCGACCAGGGCTGAGGTGTGGGGCGACCAGGCAGAGGTGGCTCCGTGACCTGAGTGGTGCCCGGCGCCCTGTGATCCACAGACGGAGGACAGAAACCGGCAGCTACAGGAGCGCTTAGAGCTGGCGGAGCAGAAGCTGCAGCAGACACTGAGGAAGGCGGAGACGCTGCCTGAGGTGGAGGCCGAGCTGGCCCAGAGGGTGGCGGCACTGTCCAAGGTGCGGCCTGGGGGGTGACGGGATGGCACTGGTGGGCGCTTTTATGGGTGTGGGGCAGCACAGGCAAGCGCTGGGTCAGCTGCCCCTCTGAGGTCCTTGCACCCCCACTCTGTCCCTCTTACACTGTGTCCCTGTGTGAGATGTACAAGTGCTGCTGCTTCCCAGGACTCCTCTAGGCTGCCTCTAGGTAGATCGGGGAGCAGGGGGTGGCCTCTTCTCAGCCGGTGGAGGGCACCTTAGAGACCCAGGGTGATGCCTGCCCCGTCCTCGCCGCCCTGGGGCCCAGGGCAGCCTGAGCACTGTCAGGAGCCTCCCCACTCTGCCTTCCACAGGCTATCCCTGGAGTAAGGCCCCTTCGGCCCTCAGTACTGTCCTGGGTCGCTGGCAGCTTGAGTCAAGGTCCCCATTTCTTCTTCTCCCCGTCCTCTTCTGTCCCCGTCTTCTCTCCTGGATGCTCTGAGGTCAACATGTTGGCACTGACCGCCCAGCTCTGTGCCTACTGCCTGGCCCAACCTACTCAGCACCCAAGGGGCGCAGTGTGTGTGTGTGTGTGTGTGTGTGTGTGTGTGTGTGTGTGTGTCTTCGTACATTTATGTCCGTGTGTCTCTGTGTATCTGAGTGTGTTATCTGTGTGTGTGTTTGTGCCTGTCTGTCTCTGTGTGTGTGTGTTTGTGTATTTGCATGTGTGTGAGAATGTGTCACCCAGTCAGGGTTGTAGCCACCATGCCCCACTGTGTCGCCTCCATGTTGTAGGGGTCAGGGGGGCCCACATGGCCACTCGGGTTAAATTTTGCACCCGCCTGCCCTTATGCTGCTCTCCACAGGCCGAGGAGAGACATGGGAACATTGAGGAGAGGCTGCGGCAGCTGGAGGCGCAGTTGGAGGAGAAGAACCAGGAGCTTCAGCGGGTGCGTGTCAGGGCCCTGCAGAGGGCGGTCCGTACCAGGCCAAGGCCCCAGAATTTACCCAGAAGTGCTAGGTCCCCTGTCGGTTTTCCTCATCCGGGAAGGACAGGCCTCCTGGGTCCTCTCCTGTGACTTCAGCCAAGCTTGGCCCCACCCAGGAGCCAGACGCAATAGATCCAGTCCCGAAGGCTCCCACCATGCACTCACCTAGGCTCTAGCACCTTGAAGCACCTCACTGGTTTGGGGTGCACTTTCTACTTTTCAAGATGTAGGAAGAGGATTCGGAGGGCGATAGAGCGTGAGCACAGCAGGGAGGTGCTTGCCTTGCACGTGGCTGACCCGGGTTCGATCCCCGGCGTTCCAAAGGGTCCCTAAAGCCTACCAGGAGTGATTCCTGAGCGTAGAGCCAGGAAGAACCCCTGAGCACAGCTGGTTGTGGGCCAACCCCCCAGAAACAGAGAGCGTTTTTGAGACTCTTCCCTCCCAATCCGGCCTTGGGCAGGAGGCCACAGCTGAAGGGTCCAGTGGACCTGTCAGACTCTGGACTGTTCTGAGTTGGGGCCTGGATGTCTGCTGCAGTCCTTTCTGGGTGGAGTTGCCTGCCTCAGGTAGGGTCTTTACACAGACCTTCGAACCTGGGCCAAGTGGGCGCTATACCCAGTGTGTGGGTGGGTAAGGCAGCCTTCACCTTCCCAGGTCCCCTGAGTCCCCCCATCCAGGGGAAAGGCCTGGTTTGGCCTGCCCCGTGACAACCCCCTGCTCAGGATATAGAGCACAGACTAGCTTTGAACCAAGAAACTGATGACGGTTGAATAAAATAACTTGGCAGCTTTGTGAGTTTAGACAGAAAGTGACTTGAGGGCAGGGCCGGGGCTCAGCGTGGAGGAGTTGCAGCCTGTGAGGGTATGGCTCTCCCTTCAGTGCCCCCAAACAGGAACTGGCAGGCCCTGCCTTGGGGCCAAGTACCCAGCAGGCAACCTCTGTCTCTAAATAAGGGTCTGTAGTGAGGGCCAGGAGGACCAGTGCAAGGTGTGAAGCTTGTTACAGAGGAGGGGATGCAGAGAGGCAGAGAAAGGAGCACTGGGACAGGAGAGTTGGGAATGAGCACTCGGGACAGAAACTGGAGGCTGGGAGAAGGGAAAGGGATGGGCAGGAGACCCCTTCAGGGACAATAGTGCAAAGTACAGGGTGAAAGAGAAAGACAGAGAGAGGAGAGATAGATTGCCATAGACGCAGGCAGGGGAGATGATGGAAGGGAAACTGGGGCCACTGGTGGTGGGCAACGTGCCCTGGGGAAGGTGTCGGATATTGTAGGACTGAAACTCAGCCTGAGCAACTTTGTGGCTACATCCTGCGGGAATTCAACTAAAATTTATTTAATAGAAACCAGTGTGGTTTGGAGCCAGTGCTGAGGGGATGGTACTCGCCTTGTACACTGGATCCCAGCTCGTCCCTGGTTCTACCTTGGACCCCCAAGCCTGTCAGCAAGTGATCTCTGACCACGAGGTCAGGATGTGTCCTCAGAGCCCCTAGGGGAGCAGACAGTAAAATCCTTTGAGGTGAAGACACGTGGTCGTTTTTTTTTCCTTCTTTTTTGGGGGGGGGGGGCGTGATAACCGGCAGTGCTCAGGGGTTACTCCTGGCTCTACTCTCACAAATAGCTCCTGGCAGGCTTGGAGGACCATATGGGATGCCAGGATGTGAACCACCATCCTTCAGCTTGCAAGGCAAATGCCCTACCTCCATGTTATCTCTCCGGCCCCCAATTTTTTAAATAGGAGTTTTCACTGGGCAAAGTTGATCAGTATGACTAGAAAGCCAAGGTCCCTGCTGCTGTTGCTTTTCACAGCCAGATTCGGCCTTTTTTTGTATAAATCCGGGTGTTTTCCTCATGGCAGGAGGGGCCAAGCCTGTGTTTACCCCGAGAATTCCTTCCTGTAGCCTGGAGACAAGTTGAGTTCCTCCAGCCAGAGTCCGGCCTGCGTGTCCTCGCCAGGTCCTTTGGCCGCCTGTGGCCGTGGCATTCCTGGGGTGCCTGTCGTGAGGTTCAGGAGGCGTCTGGTGGCCCCTCTCCCCGCCCTCCTCTGGTCAGCTCTGGCCCAGCCACTGTGGCCTCCCTGCTCCTTGGAGTCATTCCACAGGCTGCTGCACTGGCCCTGGGCCTAGGCTCCTAATCCATAGGCCACCCAGTAAGGCTGAGTATTGCTGAGTGGGGACCCCAGGACCCCCAGAAATAATAAGTACATCTCTTTTTTGGAAAAAAAAAAAAAAAGAAAGAAAGAAAAGCTTATTGGGGCCAGAGCGATAGCACAGCGGTAGGGTGTTTGCCTTGCATGTCACCAATACAGGATGGACCTTGGTTCGAATTCCAGCATCCCATAGGGTCCCCCGTGCCTGCCAGGAACAATTTCTGAGTCAGAGCCAGGAGTAACCCCTGAGCGCCGCCAGATGTGACCCAAAAACCCAAACAACAACAACAAAAAACAGACCCAAAAAACTTTATTGATTGATTGATTGGTTTTGGGGCCACACCCAGTGGCACTTAGGGGTTATTCCCGGCTTTGCACTTAGAAATCGCCCCTGGCAGGCTGGGGCATGATATGGGATGCCGGGAATCGAGCCAGTTTCCTCCTGGCTGGGCCACATGCTAGGCAAAAGCCCTACTATTGTGCTATCTCTCCGGTTCCCACATTTTTTTTGATGATTTTTTGTTATTTTTGGGACATACTTGGTGGTGCTCAAGGGTTACTCCTGGCTGTGCATTGAGAATCACTCCTCGTAGGTTCGGGGGACTAAGGGATGCTGGGAATCAAATCTGGGTTGGCTGCGTTAAAGGCAAAGGCAGGTCTCTCTCCCTCCCTCCCTCTCCCTCTCCCTCTCCCTCTCCCTCTCCCTCTCCCTCTCCCTCTCCCTCTCCCTCTCCCTCTCCCTCTCCCTACTTTCCTCTCCCTCTCCCTCCCTCCCTCCCCCCTCCTCTCTCTCTCTCTCTCTCTCTCTTTCTCTCTCTCTCTCTCTCTCTCTCCCCTCCTCTCTCTCCCCCTTCCTCTCTCTTCCCCCCGCTCTCTCCCTCCCTCTCTCTCCCCCTCCCCTCCTATCACCGTATCATCTCATCTGTCTCCCCTCCCCAGACCCCCAGTATTTTCCCCTTTTCAGACACTACCAGTTTCTCGCACGCTCCTGTGTTCCGGGCACTAGGATCATGTAGGGGTCCGGCTGCTGTGAGGCCCCGCCCTCTTCTCTCGGAGGCCTCTTCTCAGTGCCCGTCTCTCCTCCTCCAGGCCCGGCAGAGGGAGAAGATGAACGAGGAGCACAACAGGCGCCTGTCGGACACCGTGGACAAGCTGCTGTCCGAGTCCAACGAGAGGCTCCAGCTGCACCTCAAGGAGCGGATGGCGGCGCTGGAGGATAAGGCAGGTGGTGGGGGAAGGGCTGGGGCACAGAACCCGGTCACCCCGTCACTCGGCCTCTGGGCCTTGTTTGATGCTGCCCAGTGGGTGCAGGGGAGGTGCTGTCCACAGCGCTGGGCTGTTCTTCGTTTGTTTTTTTTTTTTTAATTTTGGGGCCATGCCTGGTGTTGCTCAGACCTTACTCATGGCTCTGTGCTCAGGGATCACTCTTGGAGGTGCTTAAGGGACCATGGGACCTGGGCAACAGGTTGTCCTCCATGCTCTCCTCCGGGCTCACTTCCTCCACCCGACAGGCTCTCGGTGTAAATAGCCCAGTCTCAGCTAGCTGCCCTCCATTGGCAGTTACAGGGCATTTCATGAGGGACATCGTCACCTCTTACAGATACACCACACACTATGGCTGGATTCCTAAACCAGGGATAGAACCTGGGGTGGCCTCATGCAAGGCGAATGTCCTTCCTACTGTCCTATCACTCTGGCCTGGCCTCTGTTTCATTGGTCTTTGCAGCATAACTGCCCACTACTGAATGGAATCTAGGGGGAAACCTGTGAGCATGACTTGGGAGCACATGAGTGAAATCTGCCCTATCTAGGGGCCAGAGCCATAGTACAGTGGGGAGGGCATTTCCCTGGCACCCCATATTACTCCCCAACCCAACAGGAGTAAATTGTGAGCGCAGAGCCACCAGATGTGCCCCCCCCCCAAAACCAGAAAAAACAAACAAAAACAAAAGAAAATGGATGAGGGACTTGAGAGGATGGGGTTGACCCAAACGGGGTTGCCCTTTACCCAGCAGCACAGATGGTGCCTGGAGTACCCCCAGGGACCGGGGTTACCAGTAACCCTGGGCACCCCAAGACAGTCAAGAAGAGACCCTAAGACAGTCAAAGGGTAAAGGAAGTTGCAGAGCAGGGAGCCCATCCACTGAGCGGTTGCTGCTGGCCCCAGCTCCTCTGGCCTGCTCTGAAGGTCTGTTTCTGTCTTTTCCAGAATTCTCTATTACGGGAGGTCGAGACCGCAAAAAAGCAGCTGGAAGAAACGCAGCATGAAAAGGTACTTGGGTCTGGGCCTGGTTAGGAAGAAAGTAGCCTCCTGAGTGGGGAGGACATTTGCCTTGCACCTGGTTGACCTGGTTTGATCCCTGGCATCCCATAGAGTCCCCTGAGCATGCAAGAAATGATTTCTGAGTGCAGAGCCAGGAGGAACCCCAGAGCACTACAAGGTGTAACTCCAAAAACAAACAAAATGCGGGGCCGGAGAGATAGCATGGAGGTAAGGCGTTTGCCTCTCATGCAAAAGGTCATCGGTTCGAATCCCGGCGTCCCATATGGTCCCCCGTGCTCGCCAGGAGCGACTTCTGAGCATGGAGCCAGGAGTAACTCCTGAGCACTGCCGGGTGAGACCCAAAAAAAAAAAAAAAAAAAAAAAAAAAAAAAAAAAAAACAAAATGCACTGTGGTCTCAGTAGGGAAGGAAGGCACTTTGCATGCAGCTGATCTGGGTTTGATCCCTGGCATCTCTCAAGCCTCAAGCCTGCTAGGAGTAAACCCTGAGCACTGCTGGGTATTGTCCAGACCCCAAAAAAGAGAGAGAAAGGAAGGAGAAAATAGGGAGGGAGGGAGGGAAGGAAGGGGAAAGGGAAAGGGCAAGGAAAAAGGAAAAAAATTAAAAAAGAAAAAACAGTCAAAGCAAGAGCACAGTGGAGAGGGCATTTGCCTTGCACACAGCTAACCCAGGTTCAATCCTTGGAAACCCCCTGTAGAATCAAATAATTATTAATTGATGCTGGATGGTGGTGGATGGCGATGGATTTCTCTTTGCCATCCCAGGCCACGTGGCTTCACATTCCCCATTCAGCCAGCGGGTCCCAGGCCCAGGCAATCGGCGAAATCACTCACTGATAGGCAGGCCTCAGTAAGCATCAGCTTTATTCATGCCCTGACCACCACATGTGTGTGGCCTATCTCATAACCTTTCAAGCATTCGACCATTCTTAGCCCTGCATCTTATAATTCAGCCATCTTCCTTTGGCCTCCATCCTGGTCAAAGACCAAAAGAGGCAAAGAACCTAAAGCCAGCGAGCGCAGCAGGGCAGAGCCATAAAAGGGTGAATTCCCTCGGTCCAAGGCTTATCTAACTTTTCCAAGACCCCTCCCAGGAATGGGCGGGGTCTTGCAGGTAAGGTTACACCTACTATCTGGTTTCCAAGACCCCTCCCAGATATGGGTGGGTCTCAGGTTGGTACACCTAGATCCAGGGTTTCAAATAGGTACACCAACACCCCCAAACCCCCAGCACTAGCAGGAGTGACCTCTGAGCACTGCTGGATGTGGCCCCAAAACCACAAAACAAACAATAAAATAAAACAAAAGAAAAATAGGGGGCTTGAGAGATAGCACAGCGGTAAGGGTGTTTACCTTGCAAGCAGCTGGTTTGAGCAGATGGTAGTTCGAATTCCTGCATCCCATACTGTCCCCCATCCCTGCCAGGAGCGACTTCTGAGCGCAGAGCTGGGTGTGACTCAAACACAAAAACAAAGACAAAAAAAAAAAAAGAAAAGAAAAATAGAGGGCCCGGAGAGATAGCACAGCGGCGTTTGCCTTGCAAGCAGCCGATCCAGGACCAAAGGTGGTTGGTTTGAATCCCGGTGTCCCATATGGTCCCCCGTGCCTGCCAGGAGCTATTTCTGAGCAGACAGCCAGGAGTAACCCCTGAGCAACGCCGGGTGTGGTCCAAAAACCAAAAAAAGAAGAAGAAGAAAAAAAGAAAAATAGAGGAAGCTGAATCATGCCAACCATAGCTGCACTCTCCGGAGCAGACGGAGACTCGGCACTCGTCAGGCAGCGGGGATGGTCTTCAGGGTTGATGCCTGTTTCCTGCCCTCCTTGCTTATCCCATTCCTGTCCACCCTCCCTGTCTGATGCCTGTTTCTGCCTGTTCCCGGTGCCCCTTTCTGCAGGACCAGCTGGTGCTGGGCATGGAGGCCTTGAGGGCTGAGCTGGACCAGATGCGGCTGCGGGGAGCTCCTCTGCATCACGGGTACCACTGGCCCGACCCTCTGACATCTCTGGCCCCTGGTGGGATGGACAAGCCCTGACCCCCGCTCTGACCCCTAATCCTGTCCTTCTCTTCCAGCCGACCGCACTTGGGCAGTGTCCCTGACTTCCGGTTCCCAGCCACGGACGGCCCCGCAGACACCTACGGAGGAGCAGTGCTGCGGCGACCCCAGAAGGGTCGGCTGGCAGCACTGCGGGACGAGCCCTCCAAAGTAAGGCCCCCCTCCCCTGCGCCCCCGTGCCTCCTGTATGCCAGACGGGCTGGTGTGTGTGTGCTACCAATGTGGGGGTTATAGAACAGGGCGCAGCCATGCGGCGGTCTCCCTGAGCTCTGGGAGCTTCTCAGGGCCTTTGGCCCCTCACTCTGACTATCCAAAGCTGGGGTGTCCATAGTGTGGCCTGTATGATGATCTAGAGACCCTCGCGCCCCTCACTGTCCCTCCCACCCCGCAGGTGCAGACACTAAACGAGCAGGACTGGGAACGGGCCCAGCAGGCGAGCGTCCTGGCCAATGTGGCTCAGGCCTTCGAGAGCGACATGGACGTGTCCGACGGGGAGGACGACCAGGACGCCCTCCTCGGCTCGACGCTGCTGTCACCCAGCGGGCAGGCGGACGCGCAGACCCTGGCCCTGTTGCTGCAGGAACAGCTGGACGCCATTAACCAGGAGATCAGGTGCTGCAGTCCGGGGTTACCAGATCCCCTCACCCCCCAGATGGTTCCTGGTCTCTCTCCGCCTCTTTCCAACCCGGCCCCTCCTGCCAGGTTTCCTGCCACAGCCCTCGGATTCCACTGATGCTGTGGCCCGTAGGACTACCTGGTTCTGAGGCGCTGATCTGGGCTCAAGTGTTGCCAGGGCTGAGGGAGACTGTGGGCTGGAGGCTGGACCAGGCGGCCTTGCCACGACCCTCAGGCCCCGAGTCGGCTCCAGCCCTTGGACCTTTCCTTCCTCACACCGCCCAGTGGGCAGCAGCTGAGAGTTGCTGGAGGTTAAGGCTGTGCACGGTCAGGGAGGCCTCGGAGGACTGGGTGCAGGCCCCACACAGGTTCCATACCTGCTCCTGATCTGGTCCTCCAAACCTTGGTAGGAGTGATCCTGGAGCACTGTCATGAGTGCTCCTCCCACCACCACCACCAAAAAAATAAGATTAATCAGGTCAAGTGAAAAATAAAACACATGGGCCCGGAGAGATAGCACAGTGGCGTTTGCCTTGCAAGCAGCCGATCCAGGACCAAAGGTGGTTGGTTCGAATCCCGGTGACCCATATGGTCCCCCGTGCCTGCCAGGAACTATTTCTGAGCAGACAGCCAGGAGTAACCCCTGAGCACCGCCGTGTGTGACCCAAAAACCAAAAAAAAAAAAAAAAAAAAAGAAATTCCCGTCAGGGGCTGAGAGGTGGCGCAAGGTGGCGCTTGCCTGGCCTGGGCCTGACCCACCCACACCTCTAGGAGTGGCTCCCACGCTGAGAGCTAGGAGTAAGCCCTGAGCACTGTCGGGTGTGGCCCAAAAACAAAAACAAACAAAAAAAAAAGAAAAGAAAAATAAAACACATGTGCTCACTTCGGCAGCACATATACTAAAATTGGAACAATACAGAGATTAGCATGGCCTCTGCGCAAGGATGACACGCAAATTTGTGAAGCGTTCCATATTTAAAAAAAAAAAAGAAAAGGAAAAGAAAACACATCATTTTGCTTGTGTTGTTCAGGCAATCTTGTTAGTGAATTTTCTTTTCTGTTTTTGTTTTGATTTTTGAGCCACACTCCCAGGGTGCTCAGTGGTTAACCCCGCTGGCTCTGTGCTCAGGAATCACTCCTGGTGGTGCTCGGTGGAGGACTCTATGGGATGCCAGAGATCAGACCCTGGTCAGCCATGTTAAAGCCAAGGCCAATGTCCTCCCCGCTGTGCTCTCACTCCAGGCCCGTTGGTCAATTTTCTAACGTCTGAAGCTCAGCTCCAACATTGATTGTTTTTACTTTGGTCTTATTTGGGGGGGGTCTCTGGTGTCAGTGTGGGGTGTGGGTGGCCAAGGTGCTGCTGGGTGACTCGTCCCACCACTGACCCTTTGAGTCTGGGATCCCAGGGTGGGATCCGGGGGTCCCTGTGTGCTGGAAGAACACTGTCCCTTCCCCACATTGCACTGATCCTTCTCGAAGCACTGGAGCATCTCCACGACGGCCAAGAGAGACGCTGTTCGTCTCATCTCCCCTTGCAGGCTGATCCAGGAGGAGAAGGAGAACACAGAGCAGCGGGCCGAGGAGATCGAGAGCCGCGTTGGCAGTGGCAGTTTGGACAATCTCGGCCGATTCAGACCCGCCAGCTCCACCGCCCCACCTGGCTCCTCCCCGCCGCCCAGCGGCCGCTCCACGCCCCGCCGCATCCCGCACAGTCCAGCCCGTGAGGTCGACAGACTCGGCATCATGACGCTGGTGAGCATTGGCGCCTGTTACGAGATAGTTTCTGGGTCTTCGGGGATGGATGTGGTACTGCTGGGACCCAGCAAGTCGCCTGCCCGTCCACTCACCCACTCGTCCTGTCTTCCTGGCCCTAGAGATGAGGGAATGTTAAGTATTTGCAGGGGCTGACGGGGTTGGTCCCCACGGACAGGTGTTCAGGGACCTTTTTTTTTTTTTTGGGCCACACCCAGCATTGCTCAGGGGTTACTCCTGGCTGTCTGCTCAGAAATAGCTCCTGGCAGGCATGGGGGACCATATGGGACACCGGGATTCGAACCAACCACCTTTGGTCCTGGATCGACTGCTTGCAAGGCAAACGCCGCTGTGCTATCTCTCTGGGCCCGTTCAGGGACCTTTTATCCCCGGTTCTGTGCTCAGGAGCAGACCCTAGTGGTTCTTAGGCAACCCTTCGTGGTCCTGGGGATTCTGGCAGCCTGGTGCCCACTCCCTTCCCCTCTAGATCAGTTCCAGCTCCACAGCCTGGGGCAGTGTTTCTAGCCCTCAGGTGTGAGATTTTTTTCCCCATCGGCAGAACCACCCTTTTGACATGAGGGGTGCTTGTCGGGGTCTCCCGAAATGGCCTCCCAGAGTGGGCTGTAGAGAATGTGGGTGGTTTGCACGTCCTAGAGCCAGCCGGAGAGTGGAGCTGTTTTCTGGCCGTGGGTGCTATGTGCCCTGTGCTTTTTTGTCCCTGGAGCACTGGGCTTGCCTTCCGAGGACTCAGGTTCTTTGTATTGTCCAGTCAGTGCTGAGCTCTTCCACAGCACCCCACAGCCCTAAGCATCCAAGCTTGGGTCCTTCCCGGTCAGTAAGACCCCACGGGAGGTTGGAAACGGTCAGGAATGAATTCTGTGCCCCTCAGTAGCTCACCACACCACGCGCCCAGCCTGTCTTGACAGGTGCCATGCCGGCCAGGCAGGCTCTTTTGGGACTCTGCGCCCTCTGTATATCTGCTTGGCTGCAGGGGATATGATGGCAGCCCAGAGCCCAACCGTGCCGTGTCTGGCGGGCCTGTAGCTCTCCTGCTCATCCCCACCCAATGCTGTCCTCTTCCCCTGAACCTTGAGCGGCCACTGTGCGATGGGGCTGCCCGTCCCCCGGGCCGTCTCAGTCGCTCAGACAGACACACGAGAGAGCCCTGAGAACTGAGCTGGGGGCATCCGTGCCAGCGTCTTTCCTGCAGCATTTCTCTGTGTGTTTCTCCTCTTCCGGCCAAGCTGCCTGTCCCTGTTTCCTGTCACCGTCAGCCACGTTTGCCCGTGACAGATCCTGACCTCCATCCGGTCTCCGCCAGGGGCAGCCCCGCTGTCAGGGCCCCACCACTCCCTCTTCCTTCCCCAGTGGACGGAGGCCAGGACCATGGGAAAGCACTGGCCTCCATGTGGCTGACCCCTCTCACCCTGGCTTTGCTCTCCAGCATCATACGGGGTCCCCTGAGCACCTAATCTAGGAGTGATCCCTGAGCACTGCCCAATCTGTTCCCCAAACAAAAAAATGAAAGTGATTTTGAGGGACCAGAGAGATAGTACAGTGGTAGGGCGTTTGCCTTGCACACGGCTGACCCAGGTCACACCTGGGTTTGACTTCCGGCATCCCACATGGTCCCCCGTGCCTGCCAGGAGCACAGAGCCAGGTGTAACCCCTGAGTGCTACCTGGTGTGACCCAAAAACAAAACAGAAAGGTGATTTTGTGGGACTCTGGTGGTTTCTTCCTTGGAACCGCAGTAATTGCACAGCAGTGAGGACCCTTGTCTTGGCAGCCAACCCAGGTTCAATCCCCGGCATCCTGTATGGTCCCCCGATGGCTGTCAGAGGTTCATGAGCCACGCCTGCAAATTTGATTTCTCTCGGGCCTGCCCCGATCGCTGCCCTATCTGTTCTGGAGCATAGTCCAGTTGTGCTCACGGGCGCAGAGTGACCCTTCTCGTCCCACCTCGTCCCGACTGACCTTTCCTTGGGCCACCTCCTGCCCCCTTTTTCCTTACATAATCTTCATAAAATAGGGACATTCCTTTGGGGCAGCTTTTCAGCCCGATCCCAGGAAGAATTTTCCAGGAATGCGCCCAAGTCTGGCTGGTGTTTGAGATCTGCACGGGGAGTGGGAGCAGCAGAACAAAAAGCCAAAGTTCTTGAATATTCCTGCTTAGCTTAGAAAGGATGACTCAGGGGCCAGAGAGATAGCACAGCGGTTGGGCGTTTTGTCTTGCACGCAGCTGACCCAGGCTTGATCCCTGACATCTCTTAAGGTCTCAAGCCTGCCAGGAATGATTGCTGAGTGCTGAGCCAGGAGGAACCCCTGAGCGCCGCCAGCATTCCCCCTGAATTCTGCTCTCTTGTCCCCTTTTTGTTTTTTTTTAAATGTCACTTGCTTGTTCTATCCCCTGAACTTCTAACTTTGCAGCGTGCTCTTGTTAAAGCTGGTCTCTCTCCATCTCTTTGCATGCCTCTGTCAGCCTAGTGACTTAAGGAAACACCGTAGAAAGGTAACGTGTCGTGGTCGCCTGCTGCCTCCTTGGGTTGTGGGCACAGTGGGGGCGAGCAGAGCCACTGGGCCCTGGTCAAACATCCACCTTGGCCGCCTCCCACGTGACTGGCACTGGTCCCCTGGTGGACGTGGATGTGGGGACGGAGGCCCTGAGGGTCGCTCTGGGAGATGCCGGGAACCAGGCACAGAGCCGTCCTCACGGTCCCAGCCCAGTTGCCCCGTGTCCTCACCACTGTGTCCCGAATGGCGGTTCAGCCCAGCCCCTCTGCCAATCGGCCTGGGTTTTCAGTTCTTGTGACGCAGCATGTCAGGACCAGGTGGGACCTGAGGTCCTGGAGCGATGGGCTGGGTTTTGCAAGCTCGTGTCTTGTCTCTGGAGTGGACTGGCTGCTTCCCTTGGTCTTATTCGGTGCTGGTGCGGGGGTCAGGTTCTGCGTCCCAGAACCCCCTTCATGGTGAGGTCTGGGAGCTGAATTGTGGCAATGCTGCAGAGGATTCGGGTGACGGGGTCCGCCCTGTCCCACCAGCTCTGCATGTAGCTCGAGCCCTGGGGTCTACAGAGGGATGGGGTGGCTCAAATTCAATGGTCAGCTACAGGTGGGCCATGGGGCTTTAGGCTGGCTGAGGCAGTTTGGGGCTGTGGCGTGGCCATTGGTCGGTTGGTCTGTCTGTCCGTCCTGTGCTCTGCCTGATGCTTCTCTGTGCCCCGCAGCTGCCCCCCCGTGAAGAGCCCCCGGATGACAAGGCCACCATCCGGTGTGAGACATCGCCCCCCGCGTCCCCGCGCTCCCCTCGCCTGGACCGTCTGCACAAAGGTGCCTTGCACACGGTCAGCCATGAGGAGTTGCGTGACTTCCGCAAGTGAGTGTGGCCCAATGGAGCTTCTGGAAGCTTCTTTCCCCGCGGAAGGGCCACAGGGAAACTGCCTGTGGGCCCTGGCTTGGGGGTGAGGGGAACTGCACTGAGTGGGGGGGGGCTCCCTGAGAGGCCAGCGGGCATCGTCACAGCCCCCTGTGTCCCCCCCCCCCCCCCAGTTCTACCGGCTCCCAAGATGGCCCCGTGAGCACCCCGAGCAGCAGCAACAGCAGCCAGGACTCGCTGCACAAGGCCCCCAAGAAGAAGGGCATCAAATCCTCCATCGGCCGCCTATTCGGCAAGAAAGACAAGGGTCGGCCTGGCCACCCCAGCAGGGAGCTGCCTGGACAAGGTGACCGGGTACACCCCGTCATGTGGGGGGGGAGGGTCTCCTGGAAAGGCTCCACCCCTGCCTGTCTGCTGTGCAAACATGGCGCCCTGGACCCCGGGCCTCGACTCAGCCACAGGGACCTTCCGAAGACCCCTAACTTGGCTTTGGCCCCTCATTCCTCTCAGCTGGGGCCGCTGACACTGAGGGCTCACCCCAGGATGCCCTGGGGCCTGGCAAACTGGGTGGACAGGCAGAAAAGAACCGGAAACTTCAGAAGAAGTAAGTCCCCCCTCATCCTACCTTCTGGGGCCTTGTAGTCTGGATTCCTGCTGGGAGGCTCCTCGGGGGTTTGGAGCTGGTGGGGCCTCGGGGCACCAGAATTGGGGGTCCTGGCCATGGCTCAGGGGGCCTGGGTGGTGATGTGTTTATACCCCTTCTGTCGGCCCTGCGATCCCAGGCAAGCCTTGCTTGTCCAGGGTCGGCTCGGGGCTCAGGTGTCGCTGAGCTTGGCCTAGCCTGACATCATGAGGGGATGGTGGATGCTGCCAGAAGGACCCACCCACAGCTCTCTCCCCTTCCCACCTCCCCTCTCCCCTTTTTATCCCTCCTCTCCTCTCCCCTTTCCTCCACTCCCTTCCTCTCTTCTTTCCTGCTCTCCTCCTTTTCTCTCCTTCTTTTGCCCTCTCCTCCTTTCCCCTCCTCTCCTCTCTGCTCCCTTCCACTTCTCTTCTCTTCCCGCCCTGCCCAGAGCTGCCTTTTGCTTCTCCAAGGGAGGCCTCGTAGGTCCGAGGCTCAGGCTGATCCCATAACCCTGTGGTTCCTGAGGGTGTCTGAGCGCCTGGTGCTGAGAACAGCCCATTTGGGGCTCGCACAGCTCTGCTTAGTTGTTCCTGGTGGGCTCAGGGGAATCATAGGGCACCAGGAATTGAACTCGGGCCATATGCGGGGGAAGCCTGTTGCTTCCTCTCCTGTTGCTTCAGTTTGGCTTCACCAACTCCTGTGCTGATAGGGGCTGCCTCCCTGTGCTTGGCTTTTCCGGAGCCCTGGCGTGGCCATGTGATGGCCAGAGTCACCCATATGTGTGACGTGGGGGGTACTGTCCATCTCAGCCAGCATCATGTGCTTTATTTATAACTGTGGGCACAGGTTTGAGCTGGCCAGGAAAAACATTGCTGTTGATGGTGTTGGGGGAGTCGAAATAACTCTGGCCTCAGGAATGTTTCCTCTGGGGGCCGAGCCATAGTTCAGCAGGGAGGGTGCCTGGCTTCGATCCCTGGCACCCCATATGATCCCCAACCCCCATTTGGAGTGATCCCTGAGCTTTGGCAGATGTGGCCTCAGAACTGTAACAGCAAGAAACTAGAATTGAGAGCACAGCGGGGAGGGATTTAGCCTTGTACGCAGCTGACCCGGGTTTGATCGTCAGCATTTCATACTGTCCCCCAAGCCTGCCAGGAGTGATTTCTGAGTGTCACTGAGTGTGGCCCCCCAAATAGATGAAATAAAAAACCAGTTATTTCTCCCCACTGCAGAAATAGTCCAGGAGGGAGGGTGCTGGCCTGGCACAAGAGTGACATGGGTTCTTCCCAGGCACCTTATAGGGTCCCCTGAGCACTGCCAGGAGTGATCCCGGAGCACACTATAGGAGTCAGCCCTGAGCACATCTGGGTATGGCTCCAAAGCAAACAAATAAGAAACTACTTAAGAACAGGAGGAAAAAAAAACATAAAACCTAACCTCATGCAGCGACTTGCAGCCAAGTCGCTGGAAATGGGCTCCACACACCTTTGGTCTGGGGCTCTGATCACAGCATTTGGGGCCTTTCCGAGCCCCTAGGGGTGTTTGGGGCCCACTTTCCCGTGGTTGTCTGAGGGAGCCCCCAGGAGACGCGGCCAGGCTGAGACCGCTTGCGTAGAGCGTGGGGGTCCGGGTGACTGCACGTGTCCCTCCAGGCCCAGCACCTGCAGCTTTTGGCCCCTCAGCACCGGGATTCTCCTCTTGGTGCCCCCCAAGAGTGGTGCTAATGCAGCAGGAACACTTGGGCCTGGCCCAAGTGGCTGACACCCTTTTCCCCACTTCTGGGAGCTGCCGGGGAGGCGGCACCTGGCCGGGCTCCCAGCGGTGTGGAGTTTGGGGAAGCAAACCCACCTTCAGACTGCTGCAGTCGAGTTCCCCCAAGAGGAGGGTGCCGCCCCCTGGTGGCAGGACTGGGTCCCCTCTCAGAACCAAAGGGGGAACTTAGTGTTGCGGGCTGGTCCAGGGCTGCAGGTTTCCGAGAGGGGTGGGCGGGGTGGGCGACCCTCACAGTCAGGGTGCCCCAGGCAGGGGTGCTGCCCTCACAGCGCTTCTGTTGCAGGCACGAACTGCTGGAGGAAGCCCGCAGGCAGGGTCTGCCCTTCGCGCAGTGGGACGGGCCCACTGTGGTGGTGTGGCTGGAGGTAAGTGGTGCCGTGCCCCATCCCCGTCCCCAACCCTTCGTGCCCCCCCCCTCCCGCGCCTGTCCAGTGTGTGACCGCGCCTGCCCTGCCCGCCCCCAGCTGTGGGTGGGGATGCCCGCCTGGTACGTGGCCGCCTGCCGGGCCAACGTCAAGAGCGGCGCCATCATGTCGGCGCTGTCGGACACGGAGATCCAGCGCGAGATCGGCATCAGCAACCCGCTGCACCGGCTCAAGCTGCGCCTCGCCATCCAGGAGATCATGTCACTCACCAGCCCGTCCGCGCCGCCCACCTCCAGGACGGTACGTGGGGCCAGGGGAAGAGGGAAGAGGGGGCCCTGAACTGTGGGCCATTAGCGGGTGAGGGGCCCTTAGACCTGGCCAAGCTGCGGGTGTGGCAGGGGCCTCACTCACGTGCCCTGCGTGTCTGTCATGTCCTGTCATGGCTGCTGCCCCCTCCCTGTGTCCTGTGGAAATCAGGGTGTTCTGGACAAGAGCTGAGCGAGGGTCCCGGCGCCAGACCAGGAGACAAGGCTGAGGCAGCCCAGAGGCTTTGGGACCAACTGGCCGGCCCAAGGGGGGCCCGCGTGGGGAGCTGCGGGCCTGGTAGTTGCCAAAGGTCTGCTAGTGCACCCCAGGCCTCCTCTCCCCAGGGGGATGCCCAGTCCTGGCCCACAGGGGGCATCTCACCCCCACCCCAGAACTTCGGCATTGCCGTTTCTGGTCTCAGGAGGGCCGAACTGGGATTTGGCGCCCTTGGCCAGGGCCATGAGACACACACCGCCACAGGGTGGGCCTCCCTGCCCTCCTCTACAGCTGGTGGGGTTGCTGGTGGCTTCCTGGGACTGCTGGGTGAGCAGGAGTGAGGAAAACTCTGCCCCTCCGTCCCTGTAGTCCTAGAGCAGAGGGGGAACGCAGGAAGGGGGCTAGTGGGTCTGCATGGGGGCACCAGTGGACCTTTCTCTCTCCCTAGCCAGCTCCTTTGCAGTGACACTGCAGGGGCGCCCTGTGCCTCTGTGTCTCCATGTGCCATAATGGTGCATTGAGCCGGCCTCTTAGGTCAGTTTGTCAGTCCATCAGTTCGTCGATCCCTCTGTCTGTTGACACGTCTGGGTACGGGACAGGGGTGGTGCTACGCTGCGCTCTTTGGCCGCCTGAGGCTCACACGGCTGCCACCTTCCCTCTCTGTCCTGCTCCCCCTCACCCCGTCCCCTCCCCATCCCGGATGCCTGGTCCCTGGGTCACCCCAGACCACAGGAAATGTCTGGTTGACCCACGAGGAGATGGAGACGCTCACAGCCGCGCCACACACGGTCAGTGCCGACCGGCCCAAGCCGCCTTGTCGGGGCCTCTGATTCAGAGACATAAACAAACAAACAAACAAACAAACAATAAAACAACCCCGAGACCCGAGACTGTTCCCGTGGGCCGACTCCCACCCCACCCCCACACCCTAGGGTCTCCTTAGCGCCCCAGGAGAGAGCTCGGGTGGGCGCTGTGTGCACGCCAGGGGTGGGGCGGGGGCTCTGCATGTCACCGGGAGTGGGGGGTCTCGGGGTCTCGCATGATTGCATGTGCCACCCGGCCGCTCGCCCGGCCCCGCCCCCCCAACCCCTGCCTCCTCTGCATGCCCTGCGCCCCGGTACTAACGTTCTGTTCTCTTGCATCCCGGCCACGTAACGTCAGGAAGACGAGGAGGGCACGTGGGCTCAGGTTGGAGGCTTCTCTGCACCCCTCGTGTGTGTGGCCACAGGAGCCTGTGGAGGGGGCCAGCTTGCAAATTACCGCCTCCTTTGCCCTTTTTCTAACCACGAGTCCCCCAAGTGGCATCGGGGCTGCCTCAAGGCCTGCACCCCCGGGGTCCCCAAGACCACCTCTCTGGTGGTCGGTGCCATTCCGGTGCAGAGCCATGGTCACCCCTGCCTGGACTAACCAGCAGCGCTTGGCTTCCCCGTCTGTGGGTCTGGGGCTCTGGCCGGGCCCCAGCCTCCACCCCCAAGCACCTCCTTCACCCCCAAGACCTCTTTCTCACTCCTGAGCGCCCCAAGGCACCTTGGCCTCAGCCTGTTTGTTTGGGGACTAACATGGGGCGGCACCTGCCCAGAGTCTGTCTTGTACCCAGACGGTAGTGATGTCACGTCCATGCCTGGCCCCCATGAGTCAGGCCGCCCCTGAGGGCACATCCGTAGTAGGCCCTGGCGGGAGACCCAGGTCACAGGGAGAAATGAATTCAAAGACGCCTCCAGTTCTGCCCCACGCTGACCCGTGTTCACACACTTGCCTCAGTCCCCTTCGGTGTGGACGGGCCCTCCAGAAGGAACCTAGCTCCTCTGAGCCACCATCCGTCAGCTCTTCCTCCTTACAAGTGGGTGGGCCGAGAGGGCCCCCAGGAGCTAAAAGCCCACCACTCCAGCTCCATCCCCCATGCCCGGCACTGCGTAGAATCTCCCCGCTCGCCTCTGGGTGTGACCCCCAATCCAGAAGCAGCTGGTTGAGGCTGGAAACACCTGTTCTTTCATGGGGGCTCCTGACGGCCTCTTTCAGAAGAGGAACGTAGCTATCCCCACGGCCTTCAGGGCCAGGGACTGACCGGACACCTCTCCCTGAAGCACGGCCTGAAGCGCCTCTTCCCAGAGCCAAAAACAATCAGCTGTCTTAAGACGGGAAAGGCCTTGCGTGTGACCAACCTGGGTTCCATCCCCAGAACCCCATACGGTCCCCCGAGTTCTCCAGGATTGATCCTTGAGTCAGGAATCAGCCCTGAGAACTGCCGGATATACCCAAAATAGAGATCTGAGGAGCCTAAGGGTCTGGAAGGTGCTTCCTGATTAGAGGCACCACCATCATCATACATGGGGGTCCCAGATACCCCGTCCAGGCTTTCAGCAAGTGAACAGGACCCAGCACCCACCTGCAGGGGTGCCGGAGTGGCCGACTTGCCCTGGCGAGGTCAGGAGCCAACCCTTAGTCCCCTCTAGCTGCGAGCACAGCCCAGAGCACAGCCTGTGACTGGACTGTGCAGTGGGGCGAGGGCCTTGGGCAGCCGGAGACGGGTTGGTCCTCCCAGGCACAGGATTACAGTGCGAGCAGCTCAGGGATGTGGGGGTCTCCGCGTCCATCCGTGTCCCAACTCTTCCTACCCAGTGCCGCGGACAGACAGACAGACACAGCCCAAAAGGAATGTCCGGCTTTAAGATTATCTGTATACGGAGACACCCAAAATGTAGCTTTTCTCCATCAGGGTTGCTCAGAAACAATAGTGAAACTTTTTTTCTTCTCCTATTAGAGTTGGAGTCTTCTTGGGGCCAGAGCGATAGCACAGCGGGGAGGGCACCTGCCTTGTACGCAGCTGACTCGGGTTCGATCCCCGGTGTCCTGTAGGGTCCCCTGAGCACCGTCAGGAATGATCCCTGAGTGCAGAGCCAGGAGTAAGCTCTGAATACTGCTGTTTGGCCCCAAAATAAAACAACAAAACATAACAAAATAATTTGACCAAGCCCTTCCAGGTTGAATAATCAGAAGAGAGGCCACGTTTTCAAGGTGGGGTGTGGCGGTGGAGATTTACTGCTGTTTTTTGTTGGTTGGTTTGGTTTTGGATTTGGGGCCACACCCGGCGGTGCTCAGGTGTTCCTCTTGGCTCTGCCATCAAAAATTACTCCTGGAAGGTTCGGGAGACCCTGTGGGGTGCCGGGATCAGACCCGGCTAAACCGCATGCAAGTCAAGCGCCCTCCTGGCTGAGCTATTGCTCCGGTCCAAGGCCTATGGTCTCTTTTTCTGTCAACAGTTCAAGTCTTTCCACAGCTCAGGGAGTTTTGCCCCCCAGGATGTGATGGGGTTTGGTGACAGTTGCATCTGTGTTTGGAAGCTTTGGTGAGAGATTACTAGTATGCATTTAAATAAACATAAAGAGCTAGATTTTGAGTTAGTCTTTTTTTATTTTTCTGGCGTTTTTCCGATTTGGGTGTGGGGGCCAGAGAGATGGCTCCGTAGGTAGCCGGTACTGTGCAGGCAGGAGGCCCAGACAGGCCAGATTGCGGCTCCAAACCAAAACAAAGGTAAACATTGTTAGGCTCAGTGTCGCTGGTTTTCTGCTTTGCTCTGCAGTTTCTTTTGTTCTTTGTGAAGTTTCATTGTTTTTGCTTTCTTCTTTTTTTTTTTGGTGTGGGGGAAAGAAATTTTTAGGGTCCAGGCCTATAGTCTGTTGGTTCATACCCTGACTCCTAAGTCCAGAGTGTCGAGACTGTCTCGTTCTGTCAGGCCTGTTGTTTCTGTCCCCCGAGAAGGTTTGCCAGAGGCTAGCAGGGCCCCTCACCCTCTCTCCGTCAGCTGCATTTTGTCCTTTCAGCATCCGGTTTTTTAAATTTATTTTTGTCAGCGTTTTGAAGTGGAGGTGTTTGTTGAGAACTGGGAATGTTTTCTGATCAGCTCAATGACTGTAATTTTCTGGTACAAATCTTTCCATACAATAAATCTCACCAGACCCCCATTGAAGGAACTGGGTGGGATCTCTCCTACAGACTCGTTCGTGAGGCGTGCCTGTTCTTTGTCGCTCTGTTGTTCTAGATAGAGAGTCCTGGGGGAGTGGGGTGCAGTCGCCCTGCAGTTGGGGACGTGGGTGACAACTGACAGGCACAGATGGCCTGAGTTTGATGGCACAATTTATATGTGTAAAATGGTACTGGTGGTGAGGGGCCGGAGCGACAGTGCAAGCAGCCAACCCAGGTTTGATCCTTGGCATTGCATAGGGTCTCCCAAGTCTGCCAGGAGTGATTCCTGAGCGCAGAGCCAGGAGGAACCACTGAGCACTGCCGGGAGTGGTATCCCCACAGAAAACATGAACAAAAGCAAAACAACACAAAAAGATTCTGACTGGGCCAGAGTGATGCTATAGCAGATAAGGTGCTCTTCTTGCCTTGCGCACGGCCAACGCCTGTTGGATCTCTGTCACCCCACATGGTCCCATTGGAGCCTGCCGGGAGTGATCCCAGAGCACAGACAGCCCCGAGGGTGGCCTTAAAAAAGGCGAGAACAGGGCCCGGAGAGATAGCACAGCGGTGTTTGCCTGCAAACAGCCGAACCAGGACCAAAGGTGGTTGGTTCAAATCCCGGTGTCCCATATGGTCCCCCGTGCCTGCTGGGAGCTATTTCTGAGCAGACAGCCAGGAGTAACCCCTGAGCACTGCCGGGTGTGACCCAAAAACCAAAACAAAACAAAACAACAAAAAAAAAAGGCGAGAACACTGGGGCTGGAGCTATAGCACAGTGGTAGGGCGTTTGCCTGCCATGTGGCCGACCCGGAATGGACCTGGGTTCGATCCCCGGCATCCCATAGGGTTCCCTAAACACTGCCAGGAGTGGTTTCGAGGCACAGAGCCAGAAGGAACCCCCGACCACCACCGGGTGTGGCTCCCCAAAAAGCAACTGACTGATGTCAGAGGCGGTGAAAGCGACCGGAGATGGGCGAGGGGACACGGTGTGGGCGGGTCAAGAGGCCGTGGGGCCCCCGGAAACTGAGCTAGGGCCTTGTCGCGCAGACCCTGGCCTACGGAGACATGAACCACGAGTGGATCGGCAACGAGTGGCTGCCCAGCCTCGGCCTCTCGCAGTACCGCAGCTGCTTCATGGAGTGCCTGGTGGACGCCCGCATGCTTGACCACCTCACCAAGAAGGACCTGCGCGGCCAGCTCAAGATGGTCGACAGCTTCCACCGGTGCGTCCTTGCCTGGCACCCCGCATCCGCCTGCAAGCCCGGCACCCCGCACCCACCCGTGCACCCTCGCACCCTTGCACTTTTCATCCCACCCACGTGCCCTGGCAGCCTGGCCCTCCACTCACGCATGCTCACGCGCTGCCCCACCCTCCCCATGTAGAAACAGCTTCCAGTGCGGGATCATGTGCCTTCGGAGACTGAACTACGACCGCAGGGAGCTGGAGCGGAAGAGGGAGGAAGGGCAGAACGAGGTCAAAGGCCAGTATTGAGGGGGGGAGAATAGAGGGGTTAAAAGGGGAGGTGTCTCTCAACGCCAGACTGGGGAAGAGACCGAGCAGGGCGGTGCGGAGGGGACGCTCAGTGTCTGGAGATGCCTCTTTCCCAGGACTACCGCCCCTTCCGCTTTGTGGCCTGCCCACTCTGCAGAAATGGCCCCCACTTCTTGTCTGCTCTGGCTTTGCCCCAGATGCCTTGATCTTGGGGGGACTTTTTATTTCTTTATTTAATTTTTTTGGTTTTTGAGTCGTACCCAGTGGCATACAGGGGTTCCCCCTGGCTCTGCGCTCAGGAATCACTCCTGGTGGTACTCGGGGACGCTCTGGGATGCCAGGGATTGAACCCGAGTCAGCCTTGTGCAAAGCAAATGTTCTACCCATTGTGTTACCTCTTTGGCTCCAAAATCTTTTTCTTTTTTTTTATATAAGTCTGTTTGATGTCTTAGAAAGTAGGGCCAGAGAGATAGCATGGAGGTAGGGTGTTTGCCTCACATGCAGAAGGACGGAGGTTCGAATTCCGGCATCCCAGATGGTCCCCTGAGCACTGCCGGGTGTGACCCAAAACCAAAACAAAAAAGTAACGAGAGAGTGAAAGCCATCCTGATGTGTTTTTTATAGTAATTATAACAACAACAACAACAACAACACACTATTATTTGCACAAGGGGTTCCTCCTGGCTCCACATGGCCACAAGCATCTTCGTTTCTCTCGGAAGTGAGACTTTAGGGTAGGAGGTCGTCCAGGGAGTGGGACCCCTCACTTACTTTTGCACACAGCTAGCCCGGGCTTGGTTCCTGGCTCCACACAAAGGGCCCCTGACCACCAGGCTTGGAGTACCACCCGGCCTGGCTCCGGAAACAAAGAAAAGATCAGTAACATGAGCAAAGTCTGACCTGAGCCAAGTATCAGCATAGGCAGTGCCAGCCATGCTGGGGTAGTCCCGGGTTCGAGGTAACTGGGTCACAAGTGGGGGACACAGCCAGAGCTCAGTGCGTGGGGGCTCACCTTGCACAAGGCAGCACGGGTTTGATCCCCAGTACCCCATGGATCCACCAAATGCCACAACAGTGAGTCCTAGTACAGAGCCAGGGGTAAGCCCCAAGCACCACCATGTTTGGTCCCAAAGCAATCCAAGCAATCCAATGTAAATGGAGTCCAGACCAGTCTTGGTTCTTGGTTCTTGGTTCCTGGATTCATGATTCCTCCCCTCCCCCCCCATCTCTTCATTTCTCCGGGGCTGGGTAAACTGAGTTAGTTCCAAAAAGTCGTACTGATATCCTGTGTCATGGCCGAGATAGGCCAGGTCAGGCTCGTGTGGGCCAACAGAGAGAGAGAGAATTGAGAGAGAGAGAGAGAGAGAGAGAGAGAATTGAGAGAGAGAGAGAATTGAGAGAGAGAGAGAGGAGAGAGAGAGAGAGAGTGTATTAATGGCCGTGTCCACGCGCAGACGTGCTGGTGTGGAGCAACGAGCGGGTGGTGCGCTGGATCCTGTCCATCGGCCTCAGGGAGTACGCGGGGAACCTCACTGACAGTGGCGTCCATGGCGCCCTCATTGCCCTGGACGAGACCTTCGACTTCAGTGCCCTGGCGCTCCTGCTGCAGATCCCCACGCAGAACACGCAGGTGCGACTCATTCCCAGGGCCGCAGTCAAAGCTTCCACCCCCTTGCCTCGCTGTGGAGAGAGAGGGGATTGTGGGGTGTGTGTGTATCTTCCCTCAGGGACTCAAGTCTGCGAAGGCTTCATATTCCTCTGGTGACGGGCCCGCACTGCCAACGTGACAGCCTGAGACGGCTGTTTGTAGTGACCGCCTGCTTGTCTTTTAGGCCCGCGCCGTCTTGGAACGAGAGTTCAACAACCTTTTGGTGATGGGGACTGACCGGAGGTTTGAGGAAGTGAGTTTATGGCCCAACAGTGCCCATTTGCTGCTAACAAATGACCAGAGTAGGCCGGAGCAATAGCACAGCGGGGAGGGTTTTTGCCTTGCATGCAGACCTGAGTTTGATCCCCGACATCCCATAGAGTACCCCAAGCCCTAGGTGTGAGTCAAAAAAAAAATGCCCAGTGCTCAGAGGAGCTGCAGTGAAGAATATCTGGGGGTATGACAGGCTTGCCTCCTCCTTGGACTGCGACTGTGGAAACTGGGGGAGACATTCCTGTTGGGAGGGTGGGTGCCACTGATAGCCACCATCCAGATGAGAGAGGGAGGCATGGAGCAGGGGAGCCCCCTCCACGGGGGAGGCCACACTCTCCCCCCCCAGCAAGCTGCCCATCTCCTCCAACCTCTTAGGACGATGAGAAGAGTTTCCGGAGGGCGCCTTCCTGGAGGAAGAAGTTCCGGCCCAAGGACGTGCGGGGCTTGGCCTCGGGGTCCGCCGAGACCCTCCCCGCCAACTTCCGGGTGGCGCCGTCTCTGGCCTCGCCCTCGGCGCAGCCAAAGAAGATGCAGGTGGATGGTAGGTGCTGGCCGGACCCCCGACCCCATGTGACCCCATGTCTCCCCGTGTGACCCCATGCTCCCCGTCCTTGTCGGCTCTCGTCTGTGGTGTCGGCATCTCCCTCCCGCTAACTGCTGAGTCAAGCATCCGTGTGTGCCCAGGGCCCGTGCAGTCTGAGTGTGGTTGGGCCCCTGACTTGGGGTGCCCGTGTGTCTGTGTCTGTGGCCAAGACGTGCCAGCGGGGCAGCCAGAGTGGAATCAGCAAGGGCTCCGGCTCCTCCCCTGAGCGGGACCCGAGTCACGCGGCACTTTGCCCTCGGAAGGTCATTCCCTCCTGTGGAGTCTCAGAGGCCAAGACCGGTGGATGCTACACAGGCTGGAGTCCCCAATTCCCTGCCACACCTCGGCCCTAAGCCCTGTCCAGGGCATTTCTGTGCCAGGGACAGTTTCCCGTCCAGTAGACAGACACAGGGACTGTCGGGTCATTAAGGACATTTCAGGAAGCTTTGGTCCACACCCCTGACCTCACACCGCACATCACTGACCTCACACCTCATCCCATACCCCTGACTTCACACCCAACAGTCCCGACCTCATACCATACATCTCTCACCCTCTGCCCCCAACCCTTACCCCACATCGGGACTGTGCGGTGCCTGGAGCCAAGGCCAAGGATGGAGTGGCCCCACCAGCCGTGTCCATGCCACCACCCTCCCCTCCTGGCCCTCCAGGAATCTGATGTGTCACTGGGCACCTAAGTTTCCGTCTCAGTACCACACGGGGTGTTGGTGCTTGGAGTAGCCCAGGCTTTTGTGTTTCTTAGCAAAAACAACATGGGGTGTGTGAGCTCCCCCAGGGAGCCGGGCCTGGGCCTCAGTGATCTTCTACCCTAGGTCAGCAGTGACCCACTTTCCCACTGTCCCCACCTGGATCAGCAGTGACCCTCCTTTCCCCCCTCGGTAACCTTTGCGGCTGGTTCCAGCTCCCAGGTGCCCCCAGACCTGCTTGGTCAGAGCTGCACCCTGCAGGGTCCTGGGTGGGGAGTGGCACCTCATGCCAGGTCTGGAGGGGATGCTGGCCTGCCTGACACTGTCGGTGGCCTCTCCCCTTGCTGCTGCCCCTGTGTGCCTGTGTCTGTGAGTGTGTGTGTGTTTGTATGCGTGCGTGCGCCTGAGTGCACGTGTGACAATGTATGTGGATGTGCGTGTACATGCACGCACGGGCCCTGTGCCGAGACTAACCGCACGCCGCGTGCCGCGCCCCTGTGCTTGTAAGCAGGCAGCACGCCGGCAGCGCAGAGGCTGGACTCGGCCACAGTCAGGACTTACTCCTGCTGAAGCCCGGAGGTGAGTAGCGCCGGCGTCCCGCGGATTGATGGATGGACAGACAGACAGTCCCAGCCGGACCGTTCTCTGTGCTTGCTTTGTGTCTCCTCCGTGCCTGCTGTTCTGCGGGGTCTGCTCCTGTCTCGGGGGGAAGTCAGGGACGGGGTAATCCTGCGCCCAGCCGCCTGCTCTGGTCCCGGGCTTAGCTCTTAGCTCTCCCCGGCACAGGGTGCCTGCAGCTTTGCCTCTGGGACCCCAGTGGCCTTCAGGGCCTTCTAGAGCGAGGCCCCCCACCCCCGCCCACCCGCCTGCAGTCCTGGTGAGTTCACCACCAACTTGGTGCGTCGCCATCTCTGTAGCCATTCACGAACTGGCGACTTTTAAGAAATGAGGCCATTCAGGGGATTCGATCCTTGCCAGCCCAGGCTTCGGGTTAATTCGAGGTCCTTGGGGTGGGCTGGGCTGGGCTGGGCTGGGGCGCCCTTGACAAGTTCCTCCCTCTCCTTCCAGTGTACCCGCACTACTTCTACCGGTGACGTGGCGCTGCAGGCCGGCCCGGCCCGACGGCGCCGTCGTTTCATGTCTGTTCATACACTTGTTCTACCGACCCGAAGATATTTTATTACAGAGTTTTTAATTAGCGAAGATTTCATGACTACCATAGAGGAAATATTTTAGAACTCCGTGTTTCTTATATTTATGTCGACTTACAACTCCTTCATTTCTCTCGGACGTCTCTCCAGCCTACAAATAATCCTTCCCGATAAATCCATGACCCTCCTGTCTAATCTAGTCTTCTCCAGACGGAATGTACTGTAATGCTCGTATTGTATAAATCCTGTGAACAACACATAGAGGGCTTTTTTTTGTAAATTCCGCGATACTGTAATTACCCCTGTTCGATTTTTAATAATAATAAATCATGACAGAGAAAGGGGTTCAGGGCTGCATTTGTCATGGTGCCTGCAGGGACCTCGGCGCACGGCCTTGGGGGACGCCACCTTGCTTGCTCGCTCTGTTCGGACAGACCCTGCCCCCCCAGCATGGCACACTGCAAGGACCCGTTCCAGGACATGGGGACGGAAGGACAGACGCAGCGTCCCAGCCACAGCTTCACGACCAGCAGATACTGAGCCAGGGCAGGTCTCAGCTGAGAGACAGGCCGGGGGTCCGCGCTGCCCCCCACGGGACACGGCCCAGGGGCGCCGCTCTGGGCACCAAGGACCAAACAGGCCGCGTCTCGGGGCAGAGCGTGCAGCTCGGACCCAGGCCCACCTTTCTGCCTTCATCCCATCATCCTGTGTGACGGGCGGACCCAGATCAAACCCAGCCGTGTCTGAGTTCTGAGTGCAAGTGACTTTTCCTTTCGGCCTATTAAAGAGTGGGTGGGTGTGGGTGGATGCTCTGCTTCCTGTGCAAGGGAGAGTCAGAGAGACAGCGAGAAAGAGAGCGCGAGAGAGCGACGGGCGGGTAGCCCTTTCCACGTCGGGTTCTGTCTTTCCTTTCCTTGTACAATCCATTGTTACTGTCCTGTTTTTCTATTAATCTTTTGTGAACGCCAGATTATGTACGAGAGTCTGTACAGTCTACTTTTGAACTATTTTTATCACAGTATTATTTATTGCTTTTCTTTCAATAAAGTCCTGAAGCCTTTTCCACGTCGGGGTCCCAGCCCTGAGCCTCGACTGGAAGTTGTGGGCGGGGATAGAGATCCAGTTCGGGGGAGTCCATCACCTACACCTCGCCCTGGGCCCGGGGCTGGGATTCTCCCAGATGGTGGTAAGGGAGAGCACAGCCAGTGGCGCTGACCTTGCACACGTTCTGCCCGGGTTTGATCCCCGGCATTCCATGGGGTTGTCCTGAACCCACCAGGGATCATTCCTGAGCACAGAGTCAGGAGTCCAGGAGTAACCCTGAGTGTTGCTGAGTAGGATCCACAGTCTCAAAGATCTGAAAAGGGGGTGCGCTTCCCACAAGTAACAAGCCATTCCTGGGACAGCGGGGAGGGCACCCACCAGGACCTGGTGCCCAGGGTAGGCAGTGGACATGGTGCCCACATTTGACCTCCCAAGGCCCTACCAGTGGTGCTGAACTAGGGTGGGTCCCTGAAGGCCGGCTCCCACACTCCAGCTTGCTTCTGTTGACCCCTCTCCACGGTCAAGACTATGTGACCCGCAGTCCCACTCAGGGCGACCCTGATCGGTCCTGTACCTGATTGAGCAGAAGTGACATCTTCAGAGCTGCTGGCGAGCCTGGAACCTCTGACCTTCGTGGCCCAACTTTGCATGGGCCCCGTGAGACGAGGCTTCGTCCGAGAGAGCCCAGAGGGGTTGAGGCACTTCCTCGAGGGGAAGCAGCATGTGGGAATGTGGGGAGCAGGAGGCACCCACGCAGGAGACCTCATTACTCCATGGGCCCCAGCCACCTTCCTATAGCTCTGTGGGACAGTCTAGTCACTGTACCTCTACACGCTGGCCACTGCACCCCAAGTCTGCCTGCTCAACGTGACAAGCAGTTGTCTCTTTCGCCGCATAACTTTTGGGGTGTTGGGCAGACGGGATGGAGCGTGTATGGCCCATTCCGTTGCCATCTATTTTCTAAGCGGTTTTCTCCCACGAGAGCTAGATTTCACAATACCCCCAAAGTTCACCATCTGCCTGGAGGATTCTGCTGCCAGATTAAAAAAAAAAAAAAGACCCACTCAGAACTAGGCGAGGGACCCAAGGTAGGACAGGCCTTAAGACTGTCTGGTGGGCCCGGAGAGATAGCACAGCGGCGTTTGCCTTGCAAGCAGCCGATCCAGGACCAAAGGTGGTTGGTTCGAATCCCGGTGTCCCATAGGGTCCCCCGTGCCTGCCAGGAGCTATTTCTGAGCAGACAGCCAGGAGTAACCCCTGAGCACCGCCGGGTGTGACCCAAAACCCCCCCAAAAAAAAGACTGTCTGGTGTGACCAGTCTGCCACCCCAGAGAGGAAGATCCCTGAAACTATATAGAGTGTGACCCAGACCCCAACACCAAAAAAAAAAAAAAAAAAAAAAGAGAGATTGAACGAGGAGATTCTTGGTTTCTTGCAGGTCAAGAGGTAACTTCTGGGGTCACCTTGTAGGGTGACCACCCAGCACCTTAGGGTGGAAGGCTGCAGGGCTCCAGACTCACGTGTCCGGTGTGGGGCACAGCGTCTCACGCACCTGACAAGCTTGCAGGTTCTCCATGCAGTCAACTTGGCTGTGCAATGCCTGGCTGGAAGCTTCGAGGCCACTCGGCCTGGACCTGGCAAACAGGTGAGGCCATCTCCACTCATCCCGGCACCTGAGTAATAAGGATCCCCCAGAGTCAGGCAGGGAGAGATGTCCCATCTCTCTCACTCCCCAGCTGTCCCATTCAGATGTCTGAACCTAACGTCCTGTCTCAGGGTCAAAATGCTCGGGAAGGCCTCGTGTGAGGGAGGGCACTGCGGGAAAGGGTGCTTGCCCTGAGGAGTGGGACCCCACTGTGCAGGAAAGACACCCCATCTTGATGCTCAGGGGAGCACAAACAGGTGCAGTCTTTGGGCCTCAAGAAATTGCAGCAGGGGGCCAGAGTGACAGCATAGTGGGTAGGTGTTGGCTTCAAGAGGCCAACCCGGGTTTGGTTCCCTACAATCCCTGAGGGCCCCCCCAGGCACTGCCAGGAGTGATTTCTGAGTGCAGAGCCAGGAGGAATCCCTGGGCATCGCTGATGTGACACCATTCTTCCTGGAGGAAGAATGTCGAGTGCCCTCCAGTACTGGGGGAATCCCTGTGGAGGCACATCTGGCCGTGTCCAGGGGTTCCTCCTGGCTCTGCACTCAGGGATCACTCCTGGCAGTGCTCGGGGGAACATGCAAGGGAACTGCTCTGTCTGCTGTGCTATGGAAATGACTGAAAGTTCCCACTGATGGCTGGTCGGATAAAGGAGATGTCGAATTCATAGACTCATAGGAATATAATTCAGCTATAAAAAGGATAATTAGGGCCAGAGCGATATAATACAGCAGCAGGGTGGGGAGGGCGTGACCTACCCAGGTCCGCTTCCCAGCATCCCACAGGGTCCCTCAGGCCTGCAGGACCAATTTCTGAGCACAGAGCCAGGAGAGATCTCTGAGCACTGCCAGGTATGACCCAAAATCAAAAACAAAAAGAATAATTAGTTTGGTCCTCAGCACAGTGGAAGGCACTTGAAGGGATTTTGGGGACTAAAGTCGGGAGGAGAAGCTGTTGGCTAATATTCCCCAGGCCTGAGATGGACATAAAACTCACAATTGGACAAAATGAAAAAAGAATAAGGGGCAGGAGATGCCAATCTGGCATTATATGCTAGCCTTGCATGGGGAGGCCCTGGGTTTAGTTTAATTCCTCACGCTGGGAAAGAGACAGGAAAAGAGAAGTGAGGAAAAAAGGGAAAGGATCCACAGTCCACAGGTTAGAGTCCCAGAACCCCATATGGCCCCCCAGCACTCCGAAGAGTGAGCTCTGAGTACTGTCAGGAATTACTTGTGAGCACAGCTGGGTGTACCTCTAAAATCAGAAAAAAAGAGAAAGGGGAAGAAGGAAGAGGGAGCAGGAAAGAGAAAGGAAAGAAAGGAAGGGAGAAAGAAGAAAAGGAAAGAAAGACTGGAGGGGCCAGCGTCACAGTGGCAGGACATTTACCTTGCACATGGCTGACCTGGGTTCGATATCCAGCATCCCATCCCAGAGGGTCTCCGGAGCCTGCTAGGAGTGAAGGAGTGATTCCTGAGGGCAGAGTCAGAAGGAACCCCTGAGCACCGCAGGATGTAGCCCCAAAATAAAGACAAGCAAAGAAGAAAGGCAGGCAGGCAGGCAGGCTGGAAAGATGGCTGTTTAGCACGCGACTGACCTAGATTCCATCCCTGGAACCCCATGACCCCCTGACCACCACCGAGAAGCCCTCGAGCATTGCAAGATGTGGCCTCAAAATTTACTAAAAAGAGTGACTCTACTTCCCCAACCTGTGCCTCACCCCCAGCGAGGCCCTGAAAGTCCCACACTTCTGCCTTCCTTCAGGCACAGCCTGAGGCAGGAATTCCCTGCAAACCTCCCCCTCTCATTCCTCTGCGGAGGCCAGGCCCCTGCCTGCCTCCTGGGCCTGTGACTCAGCTGGCCCAGCTCCCCCCAGACTCCAGACTTGCCGCCTGACCTGGGCCTGGGCCGGAGAGATAGCATGGAGGTAGGGCGTTGGCCTTGCATGTGGAAGGACAGTGGTTTGAATCCCGGCATCCCAAAGGGTCCCCTGAGCCTGCCAGGGTTGATTTCTGAGCGTAGAGTCAAGAGTAACCTCTGAGCGCTGCAGGGTGTGACCCCAAAACCCATAAAATAAAACAAAACAAAGCCCTTTCCTGTCCTCCTAGCTTGGCTCTGGGACCCCGGTGGACGCAGACCTCAGTGGCCCTGCCTGCCCGTCTTCCCCACTGCATTTCTGGGCAGCTGATGTCTTCAGGGAGAAGGAAACAGGGAGAGTGGGTGAGCTGGGCATGGATGGGAGGCGGAGGGACAGTTAGGTGACTCCTGCCTGGAGGTGGACATGTAGCTGGGAGACGGGAAATGAAGGCGACGACCACACTGCACCCTGAGAGCCCATCGTGGCCTCTGTCTCTTTTCCTTGTGTATTTTGGGGTCACACCTGGCGGTGCTCAGGGAGCACTTTTGGCCTCTGGGGATCCAACCCGGTCCAGCCTGGTGCAAGGCCAAGCAAGCGCCTCCTCGCTGCACCGCCTTCGAGTGGGCCTTCAGCCGGGCCCTGGGAGTGGGGGGTCCCCCTTACATAGAGACCCGCATTCTCTGCAGCGAATGAGTGCTGGACCAGGTGAGAGCCCTGGGCCTCCAGAAATGAACTAACCGGGGCCGTGGCTACAGGGGGCGTGGCACCCGGAGGCGGAGCCACAAAGGGGGCGTGGCCCAGAGCACCAATCAAAGGGGCGTGCCTAGGAAATGGGCGTGGCTTCGAGCTGGGGCGCGGCGCCGAGAGGAAAAGGGCGGGGCTCCTTCTGGGGGCGTGGCCACGGCCAGGAGCGGGTGGGCGTGGCCTGGAGCGGAGGCTAGGCGCCGAGAGCGAGGAAGGCAGCGGGGCGTCGCCAGGGGCGGGGCTATGCTAAAGAGTGGGGCGTGGCCTCGCGGGCAGGTCCCGGATGCGGCCGGCCCCGCCCCCGACGGACGCGGAACCGGAAGTGGAGCGTCCCGGGAGCCGCGGAGCGCGGGGCGGCGGCGGGAGGAAGGAGGACGGAGCCCGGCAGGCGGCGGCGGCGGCGGCGGCGGCGAGGTGAGCGCGGCAGGAGGGCGGCGGCTGCGGTCTCGGGGCGCCCCGGGGGGAACCCCGAAACGGGAAGGAAGCGTTGGCCGCCGCGGTCTCGCCGCGCTTCCGCTCGCGGTTGCGGGCGAGGGGGGAGGGGTGGGGGAGGGGCGGACTGGGGTTTTGGGGTTCAGGAGGGGCCGGAGGGGTTTGGGGTGCGGGGAGAGGCAGGGGACTGCTGTCAGTTGGGGTGCGGGGGGAAGGAATCGGGGTTCAGGGCGGGACCCCCAGGGGCCCCCCAATCACCCGGGTCGGGGGTCGAGGGTCTTGGGGTGCGGTGGGGGAGGTCCTGGGCTCTGGGGGGCCGAGTCTGGGCGCAGGGGCGGCTGCGGGGCGAATTGCAGGGCGCGGGGTGCGGGTCCCTGGAAGTTGGGGCGGGGGCCTGGCTGGGTTGCGGGGCCTGGGATGAATTGGGGGTTCGGGGGCGCACGGGAAGCCGGCCCTTGAAGTCGGGGTGCGGGGTTCTGGGCGTTGCAAATCGGGGTCAGAGCCGCTGCGGCTGTCCTGGCTGGCTGCGGGGCTGCTCCTCCACCTGGTTGGTTGGTTGGTTTTGGGGGCGGGTGCGGCCCCTTCTGGTTTTGGGGGTTCGTCCCAGCTTTCAAGGCGGTCCCCCCACCTCCCTGGGGTGGCTCCTGTTGGAATCCGCCGACGTGGCCGCTCCAGGAATCCGCCAGGCCATGCCAAGCCAAGCCAAGCCAGGCCAGGCTAGGCCTTAGGCAGGCAGGAATCCACTTGGGGACCGACCCACCAGGCTCCTGCCCCACCCAGGTGCACCCCGACCCCCAACCCCAGCCCCCTTCGCCCTGCACGGTGTCCACCCTGCCCGCCTGCCCAGGCATGGACATGTGACCCATCCCCCCAGGTGGTGCCGCCCAAGGCCCGGCCCAGCCCTGCCCGGCCTGGTTCGAGTTTGACGAGTGGAGTGGGTGACTCATCCGGTGGGGCCCATGGTGTCGGGTCCCTCCTGGGAAAGGAGCCTCGGGGATGTAGAAGCGCTTAGGGGGGGGACTGTCCGTCCGGGTCAGGGGACAGCCATTCCCAGCCCGGGGACCCCCAGAACAGTACAAGCCTCCAGTGACCCAGTGGAGAAGCTCCCGAAATAGTGAGCTCTTGGGTGATGTGGGTTTCGGGGGGTTCTGGGAAGTGCTGAGTAAAGTGTGGGCCTGGGCAGAGTCTCTGGACAGCCCTCGGAGGACTGGGGTGCGGCCTGTTGGGTCCCCTTTCTCCCTTGGTCTGTTCAGCCCCCAGTTATAAGGGGTCTGCTCTGGAGCACTGTGGGGGCCCGGCCTGGTCTCCGGGCTCCCCTATGCTGGCCTGTCCATTTGGGGTGAAATCGGGCTGAACTGCCCACCCTGGCCTCTTCTCTCTAAGGGCACTAACACTCAGGGTTTTACTCAGTCGTGCCCCGAGGGCTCTGGGAAACCCTGGTTCTGCCCCCTGGCACCCCAGCCCGGCCTTTGTGGGCACCGCACATTTCAAACTGTGTAACCATGCTATCTGGTTTCCTTTAGTGAATTTTTTGTGGGGAGAGTTTCCACCTTGCACACAGCCAACTTGGCTTCGATTCCGGCACCCTCTAGGGTCCCCCGAGCCTGCTGGAGTGTTTTCTGAGCACAGAGCCAGGAGTAACCCTCACCCCAAAGAAACTTATTTCTGGCTGTGGGTGTTGGAGGTGAGGAATGAGCCCCTTGGGTCTGTTCTGCAGCCTCTGAGGCCCTAACTTCCCGGACTGACACCTGGGCTCTGTTTCATTGCTCCGGGCCACATCCTAAGGCCTGTTTTTGTTTTTTGTTCTTTTCTGGGGGCCACACCCAGCAGTGCTCTGGGTTGACTCCTGACTGTGCTCAGAAATTCCTCCTGGAGGGGCCGGAGCTGTGGCGCAGCAGTAGGGTGTTTGCCTTGCACGTGGCTGACCTAGGACAGACCTGGATTCTATCCCTGGCGTCCCATATGGTCCCCCAAGCCAGGAGAGATTTCTGAGCACATAGCCAGGAAAAACCCCTGGGCGTCACCGGGTGTGGCCCAAAATCCAAAACCAAGAAAAAAGTCTCTTCTGGTGGTGGGTGCTCTAGTGATCTTCCGGGGTGCCAGCACCCTCCCCCCACCATGCTCCCAACATACCCTGAGGTCTGGAACCCTGGGGTTCCCCATCACCAACTCTAGTTCTAGGCCGGCCACCACACTTTCTGCAGTCACCCAACTTCATTGTGTCTGGAAGTTTAGGGTTTGGGGTTACTTCAGGCTCGGCGCTTAAAGGCCCGAGGCTTGCCTTTCCAGAACCTGGGGTTCATGGCTGTATGTCTGTGTCGGCGTCCCTCTGTCCTGGACTCCGCTCACTCCTGGGTCTCCTGCTAGTGCCCCTTCCCGCTTCTGGGGCACTGGAGTCTGGGGTCCTGCCTGTCTTTTCTGGCTGGGCTCTGGCTTCTTCTCTGTCTCTCAGGAACTCTTTGAGCTTTTCTTGCAGTGGCCCCGGGACAGGGGAAGTCCGGCTGGTTCCCGTTGCCTCTTGCTTTGGCGGTCACGTCTCGGCTGTGGTCAGATCCAGGGCAGTTGGATCTGCTGCGGTCACTGCCCAGACACTCTGTCTTGGAACTCTTCTCAATGAAGTCGCTGTGGGGCTGGAGCTAGAGCCAGCAGGGAGGGCGTTTGCCTCGCATGTGGCCCACCCGGGTTCAAACTCCGGCATCCCATGGGGTCTCCTGAGCCTGCCAGGAGTGATCCCTGAGCACAGAGCCGGGAGTCAGCCCTGAGAGCCACCAGGTGTGGCTCCCCCGCCAAAAAAAAAAACAAAAAGAAGTCGCTCTCAGTTTTCCTTTTATTTTCTCTTCTGCCTGGGTCTGGCATCAGACCCAGTTTAGTCAGCCTGTGCTTCACCTCAGAACCCCCTGCTCGGCAGACCGGGGCTTGAGGTCCAGCGTTCTTCCCTCCCCCATGTTTCTGCCTAGCTGCCTGCCGGTCACCTGAAACAGGGACGGGCACGGGACCAGCTCAGTGCCAGGAACCAACTACCGTGCCAGGTGCCGGGGCGGCCCGAGGGAGGCCAGGGCCCAGAGCAGCACCTGGACAGGATATGAGGGCAGGGAAGGCCTCCTCCCCCACTGCAGTCCTCTCATCGGACACAGCCCGGGGCCTTGGCTGCTTGTAGTCCTGTGTGTAGCCTCAGTGCCTGGGAGTGTCTGGCCAGACGGTAGTCGAAGCCCTGCCCCCTCCTTGTTCCCTACCCCGGCAGCCATGGCCTGCACCTCTGTGCAGAGAGCCCTATTCTGCCCTGGGCCTCCTGCCCCTCCGCTCTCCTTCCTCCCTGTCTCCTCTCTCCTCCCTTCCTCCCTCTTTCCTCTCCTCTCACTTCCCTGCTCGCCACCTTCCCTCCCCTCCCTGGCCTTCCGGCCCAGAAATGATTTTCTAAAAAAAAAAAAAAAAAAAAAAGCAATAGCACCGCCAACTCCCAGCACTGGAGTCAATGAATCCAGCAATAGCACGGCTGCCTGTCAGAGGAAGAGCCAGCCTCTGGTGTGCAGGAGGAGTCTGCTTGAGGCTGCCCCAGACTGAGGGGAGCAGGGGCCCCTGGGGGAGCCCGGGCCGGCCATGATCTCTGTCATGATCTCTGCGGTGGTGGAAGTGTTGGTCGGTGCCTGTGCCCCCCTTCGCGGGCCGAGCGCCATCTCCCCCAAGCGCAGGCGAGGTAACCCGCCGTGCTGCCTGGGTCGATGGACAGGAAGTCGGGGCCAGGACATCCCCAGACTGTCCCTGCTGGTTCTGGAGTCTCCGGAGCCAACAGGAGGGGGTTGGGTGTCTAGGCCGGCAAAGAACCCAGTGCCTGGCAACCAAAGCATCTTCTGTGCTGGCCCAGTGTATATAGGGCGCTGCAGACCTTGGGAGTGACTGTCTGTCTGAGCACTCCCTGCTGTGCCCCCACAGAACCAGCCCCCCGATGCCCGAGGAGCCCCACCCGGACCGAAGAGTCTCTGGCAGCGATTACTGAGTGGCCCCAAGTCCTTGGCTGCAGACAAGGTGGGTGCTGGGGGACCAGGGAGGGATCCTTCAACAAGTCAGGGTTACCCCAACTTTTGGGTTAGGCACAGTTGCCTCCCTCCGGTCACAGGTCAGGCTGAACCCCTTTGCCATGTGTGTCTCCCCCAACCCTGTTTCCGGGGGCCCCCGGCCTCAAGCCCAGACCCCATCTGTCCTGCAGATGTGGAAGGCTTCCGCGGGCCATGCTGTGTCCCCCCCACAGGATGACGGGGGTGCTGACGATTGGGAGACGGACCCCGACTTTGTGGTATGGCCCCTCCTGGGCTCCCCTTTGGGGCGGGGTGCTGGCTCTGCGCTGGGCCCAGGGGAGCATCTGCACCCCTCTTCTCTTGCTTTGCAGAATGACGTGAGTGAGAAAGAGCAGAGATGGGGGGCCAAGACCGTGCAGGGCTCTGGCCACCAGGAGCACATCGAGTAAGAGCGGGCTTGGGTACGGGGGTCCCAGGGCTGTGCGGGGTGCTGGGGCCCCCTGTGCTCGAGGATGAGGCGCTGCTCAGGCCACCGGGGTCAGGATACCCAGATTTACATGGCGGGTCAGTCCTAGGCTTGGTGGGGAAAGGTGGGCCCTTTCTGATTGCTCTAGTCTTTGGGGGGCCAGGCCTGTCTCATCCTGTACATACCTCTCATCTGGGGTGTCTCTGACCTTTAGGGAGGACCTCTGACATTGGGGGGGGTCTCTGACCCTGGGTGATCTCTGGCACGCAAGGTGCAGAGATGGTTGAGGTGGGCCAGGTTTACCTGCCTCAGAGTGGGGGGGGACACAGTGCTGCTTCTCCTTGCCCCACTGCCCAGTAAAGTAGAATGTACCCCCTCTGTGTGGGCAGAGCCTGGGTTTCACTGCTGCTGCCCGGGGGTGCGTGGGGTGACTCTTTGTCTCTCCCACTGAATTTGCCCCCCATAGAGGGAGCTGGACCAGCCATCAGCAGGGATGGGAGCAGAAAGGTGCCTCTGAATGGGGTTTGGACCAGGGCTAGAGCACTAGTACCGGGGGAGGGTGTTTGCTTTGCATGCGGCTGATCTGGGTTCAATCCCGGCATTCCACAGGGACCGAGCCTGCCAGGGGTGATTTCTGAGTGCAGAGCCTGAACTAAATCCTGAGTGCCGCCAGGTGGCCCAAACTCCAAAGAAAATAAAAGTCATTTGGGTGCATACATACATCCTTTCCCTGGTCTTAGGGGGCATAGCTCTCCCCAGAGCCGGGAGCCTTGCTGTCCTGGCACCCACTTCCCCTCGCCCTTCCCCGCAGCATCCACAAGCTGAGAGAAAACGTGTTCCAAGAGCACAAGAGCCTCAAGGAGAAGGAGCTGGAGACCGGCCCCAAGGCCTCGCGCGGCTATGGGGGCAAGTTCGGCGTCGAGCAGGATCGCATGGATAAGGTGGGGCCCCAGGGATCGGACGGGACCCCCACACAGGGGGTCCTGGAGATGTGGGAGGTGCCTGGCCCGGGTCAGATGTTCGGGCTCCCCACTGCCAGAACGGGGTGACGGTGGCGAGTCTGTCCCAGGATTGGGATCTGGTCATGGCCAGACAGCGGGGCCTGTGTCTCCCCCAATGCATCTTTCCAGGCAGCTTGAGCTACAGGAGTGAGTGGGGGTGGTGGGTTCTGGCCTGTCCGGGGTACCGTGACATCCAGATGGAAGTAGACAGCAGGGTCAACTGTGGGCGCTTGTCAAGGTGCAGGCGCTGCCTGGGAGTGAAGCTGGCAGGAACCGGGAATAGAGGGCGGGGGGGGGGGGGGACTGGGGGAGACTAGAGAAGGTGCCGGAACTTGATCCCCCAGTTTCAGCAAGACAGAGGCCATGGGAGGAGGCTCCGGTGTCGGGAGCTCAGTGCTCATTCGAACCCACCAGTGCTCTGGGACACTCCGCCTCCCCTGAGCCCCCTCCCCAGGACCCTGGCAACCCTACCCCTTCTGGGTGTCCCCTGGCTATCATGTGTTGTAGCCCCGAGCAGAGCTGTCTGGACCCCCGACCTTCAGGCCCTACTGAGCAAGAACAGGGAGATGGGCCATGGGCTTTGGGTATCAAGCCCTGAGAGCGCCAGGTGGCCTCCCCCGTACCCCCTGGTGGGTCTGTGCTGCGTGGCCTGACGCTGCCTCTGCCCCCCCTCCCCCAAACCTACCCGCAGTCGGCCGTGGGCCACGAGTACCAGGCCCAGCTCTCCAAGCACTGCTCACAGGTGGACTCGGTGCGTGGCTTCGGGGGCAAATTTGGCGTCCAGGTGGACCGAGTGGACCAGGTGAGTGGTCAGGGGCCTTCAGACTATGATGGGCACCCCTGGTGGGCACCCAGCAGCCCGGCCTGGTAGTGTACAGAGAGCGAGGCCGTGTCTCCCTGACACCTCCTTGACCTCAGCCCAGGTCTGTCCTAACAGTTTCGCCATTGGGCGTCCCACCCTCCGGCCCTCCAGTGCCCGGCAGGGACTCCTTGTGGGTCCTGGGGGCTGGCGTCATCCTGAGTGGGGCTGTGATCGCCCTTGCCGTGTTTCCCGGCCTGTGCTGGGAGGAGGAGGGCAAAGCCATGTTCTGGCTCAGGTATGAGTGAGGACATGGATGACAGAGGTTCCTCTCCCTCCCCTCCCATATCCAGTCAGCCGTGGGCTTCGAGTACCAGGGGAAGACGGAGAAGCACGCCTCCCAGAAAGGTGGGTGCGTGGGGGGCCATGGCCAGAGGATGATGGACAGGACCCATGGGGTAACTAGGTGTGACCGGGAAGGGCTTCGTAACTGTGACTGACTGCGGTGGTCTGGCTGAGCGGCCTGTGCAGCTTGTGCCGTGGGTTGTGGGTGCCACTGGCTGTGTGTGCGGGTGACTCCCTAGTCCAGCACAGCCGCCCCACTGGCCCAGCCACCCCGTCCTTCCTCTTAGCCTTAGCAGGTGGCCCTGGACTGAGAGCTGCTCCCTTAGCCCCGCAGCACAGATGCCAGGCTGCTGGACTCTGGTCCTTCAGTGGGGTGCCCTGGTGTTACACGTGTGTGTCTGTCCATGCGTGTGCTTGTGTGTTGCCATTTGTGTGCGTGTGTGTGCATGTACTAACTCCTTACCTCACGCTCTGGCTTATGGCCTTTCAGCGTGGCCTGGCTTGTCAAGGGAGGGCAAAGGAAAGTTCTTTCACAGCAGAGCATCTCATGCCCAGGCTGTGATGGGCCAGGGGGTCACTAGGACAGCTACTGCTTGCCTGGGTCCGTGAGATGTGCCTACGGGGGGACTCGGCATGTGGGCAGCCTCGCGCCTCCTCTTTCCTCTTTATTTTTGCTTTTGGTTTTTGGGCCGTACCCAGCAGCACCTGGTGACTCCAGGCTCTGTTCGGGGATCTCTCCTGGGGTGCCAGGGTCAGCAGCACCCACTCTTGTCCTGTCTCCCCCAACTCCTCAGACTACTCGAGCGGCTTCGGGGGCAAATATGGAGTGCAGGCTGACCGTGTGGACAAGAGCGCAGTGGGTTTCGACTACCAGGGCCGCACCGAGAAGCACGAGTCACAGAAAGGTGGGTGCTTGTCTCCCCCCCCCCCACTTGTGTTGGGGTGACTTTGTCCTGTGGGGCCTCTCCCATCCTCTTTTTTTGTTTGTTTTTGGGCCACACCCGATGACATTTAAAGGTTACTCCTGGCTATACGCTTAGAAATCGCTCCTGGAGGGGCTGGTGAGGTGGCGCTGGAGGTAAGGTGTCTGCCTTGCAAGTGCTAGCCAAGGAAGGACCACGGTTCGATCCCCCGGCGTCCCATATGGTCCCCTCAAGCCAGGGGCAATTTCTGAGTGCTTAGCCAGGAATAACCCCTGAGCATCAAACAGGTGTGGCCCGAAAAACCAAAAAAAAAAAAAAAAAATTAAATTAAATAAAAGAAATCGCTCCTGGCAGGCTGGGGGACCATATAGAATGCCAGGTATCAAAATGAGGTTCGTCCTGGGTCAGCCACGTGCAAGGCAAACACCCTACAACTGTGCCACCGCCCCGACCCCCTCTCCCGTTCTCTTGAGGAAGAGTTTCCACTAGGGATTCTGGGCGCTCTTGGTACCAGGGATGGAGCAATGCCTGATCTCCCCCAGTGCCACCCACTGCCCAGTTTTGGGGCCACACTTGGTGGAGTTTGGGGAGTTCTGCCTTGGATTTTCGTAGGACTCTGGGCAGTGCCAGGGTTGAGCCTGGATCTCCCATGGGCAAACACATACAGTTTTGGCTTTTGGGTCACACCTGGCGGCACTCAAGGGTTACTCCTGGTTCTGTGCTCAGAAATCACTCCTGGGCCCGGAGAGATAGCACAGCGGCGTTTGCCTTGCAAGCAGCCGATCCAGGACCAAAGGTGGTTGGTTCGAATCCCGGTGTCCCATATGGTCCCCCGTGCTTGCCAGGAGCTATTTCTGAGCAGACAGCCAGGAGTAACCCCTGAGCAATGCTGGGTGTGACCCAAAAAACAAAAAACAAACAAACAAAAAAAAAAAAAAAAAAAAAAAGAAATCACTCCTGGCAGGCACAGAACACCATATGGGATGCTGGGAATCAAACCACTGTCCTGGATCGCTATATGCAAGGCAAACTGTGCTATCTCTGGCCTTAGTTTTGTCAAATTTCTTTCCTTTTCCCTTTTATTTTTTTGGGGGGGGGGCCACACACAGTGATACTCAGGGGTTACTCCTAGCTATACTCAGAAATTTTTCCTGGTTTGGGGGACCCTTTGGGATGCCGGGGAATCCAACCTTTGTCCATCCTAGGTTACTGCATGCAAGGCAGACACCCTACCACTTGCGCTACCGCTCCAGCTCTTTCGCCTTTTGTTTTTAATTTTGGGCCACACCTGGCATCGCTCAGAAATTGCCCCAACTCTGCATTCAAGGATTACTCTTGGCAGTGCTCGGGGGACCCCTTGAGATGCCAGGAATCAAACCCAGGTCAGCTGCATACAAGGCAAATGCCCTCCCCACTGTGCTGTCGCTCCAGCTCCAGTTTTGTAAAATTTCTTGGGCTACACTCAGTGGATATAGGATGGAATGGGACTAATCATCTCACAGAAAGGGGTGCAGTGATGCTCCCATGTTAAAATGTCTGGGCTCTGCCTTAGTCTACACCTGTCACTGTGCACTGGACGGGAGGGACCTGGCTGGCACCACGATGCAGCCTGGGGTGGAAATTTACCTGTGTGTAGGGAGCGGGCTGACCTGTGAAGACCCTGGCCAGCTACAGGTCTGACTGGTTCCCTCTCCAACTGCCCAGTCCCTCTTGGCTCAGGTCTGTTCACTGTGAGGTAGAAATGTCAGACTCACGCCTCAGAACATCCAGGTTTGGGGCTGGAGAGGATGGCACAGTGGTGGGGCATTTGTCTTTCATGTGGCCAACCCGGGACGAACCTGGGTTCGATTTCTGGCATCACGTAGTTTGCCTCAAGCCTGCCAGGAGAGATTTCTGAGCTCAGAGCCAGGAATAACCATTGAGCGCCACTTCTGGGTGTGGCCCCAAACCAAAAAAGAACGTCCAGGTTTCTCCTAGACCAGCCCCCCTGGCCATTTGACCCAGCCACCTCAGCCCATTTTTCTCCCATTTGGTCTCAGGGCCACATCTGGCCATGCTTAGGACGCCCCTGGGATCACTGCTGACCAGGTTTGGGGAACTGTATGTGGTACCCAAGTTGGAACCTGGCCAGTGGGCCACAGTCAGGCTAGGCAGGGCTGTTCCTGCTGTGTAGCCCTCCACCGGCTGCCTGCAGCCCTGCTCGCTGCTCTCAGCATCCTCCTTGTGGGCATGGGAGATGGCCCAGCGCAGAGACACTAGCCTGGCATCGCCCACTTCTGCGGCCCACTGGGTCTTTTACCCAGCACTGCACAAGGGAGGTCCCTTGATCTCTGCCAGGTGTGACTCCCAGTGCAGGCAGCAACCTGGCCCCCTGCCCAGGATGTGGGGTCCCAGGCAGGGGTCTTGTCGGGACCAGCTGCTTCTGAGCCGCTGTGCCCATCTGTGCCCGTATCTGTCCAACTGTGCCATGTGCTCCCATCACCTCTGGCTCCAGGCATGGCCGTGTGGTGACAGTTGTCAGTGACTGATCTGGAGCCGTTTCTGTTTCCCTGCTGAGGTGGGAGCACCCCCCGGGGAGGAGTGGGAGAGACCGTACAGTCCTCTGGTACCAGCAGGTCAGCAGTGTCTTCTCATGACTTCCAGATTATTCCAGGGGCTTCGGCGGCAAGTACGGCATCGACAAGGACAAGGTGGACAAGAGCGCAGTCGGCTTCGAGTACCAGGGCAAGACCGAGAAGCACGAGTCACAGAAAGGTTGGTGGGGCGGGCACCCGGGTAGTTGGCCCCCTCCCAGAGCTGTGGGGGGGGGCATATGCTGCTTGTGGTGCTGGGGTGAGGGGACAGGGATGTCCCATGGTGCCTGGAGCTGCTGTGGGGTGCCCATCTGCCTGGTGACTTGCTGGCACTGTCTCCTCCCTGCTGAGCACCGGGCCTGTCTTGTGCAGACTACGTGAAGGGCTTCGGTGGGAAGTTCGGCGTCCAGACAGACAGACAGGACAAGTGTGCGCTGGGCTGGGACCACCAGGAGAAGGTGCAGCTACACGAGTCCCAGAGAGGTACCGACCCCCAGCCCTGGGGATGCGTCTTGGCTTCCGGCTCTGCCCTCTCCTCCCCTTCCTCCCTGTGGCAGGGCCAGGTTGGACCCGCGCTCAGCCCCGCTCATCAGTCACGATTCTTTTCTTTCTCGGAGCCCCAGCCAGCCCCAAGATTTGTATTTTGCCCGTTTGGTTTTTCTTTAATTTATCTTGATTATATTTAATTACAAATACTTCCATTTGGGGCCGGAGCGATAGCACAGCAGTAGGGCATTTGCCTTGCACGTGCCTGAGCCAGGACGGACCTCGGATCAATCCCCTGGTGTCCCATCTGGTTCCCCCAAGCCAGGATCAATTTTTGAGAGCATAGCGAGGAGAAATGCCTGGGCATCACCAGGTGTAGCCCAAAAACCAAAAACGAAAAAACAAAAAAAATTTTTCCATTAGGGGCCAGAATGATAGCACAGCAACGAGGGCATTTACCTTGCATGTGGCCAGCCAGGTTCAATCCCCAGCATCCCATAGAGTCCCCCAAGCCTGCCAAGAGAGATTCCTGAATGCATAGATAACTGATTTCTGAGCAGTGCTGGGTGAGGCCCTTCCAAAATATTTTTTTTCCCACTGGTGGCGCTCTGGGCCAGGTAGGGGCGAGGCATGAACTCTACCATGGGACTGCCTGTCTGGTGCCCTGGTTTGTTCTGTATTAAGTCGGAGCAGACCCTGACACGGATGTGGAAGTGCAGTACAGGGGAACAGGAGGGTGTGCAAATGAACATGGGTGTGTGGGTGAGGGTATGTGGGGTATGGTGAGCCACAACTCAGCTGTTGCTGGTGAGCGGTTGCTGACTGCTGCACCCCCACCCACAGATTATTCCCATGGCTTTGGTGGCAAGTTTGGGGTGCAGAAGGACCGCATGGACAAGGTACATGTCTTAGCCCTGGCGGGTGAGTTTGGGCCCTGTTCTCAGTGCGTGGCCACCGGGTGACATTGGCCTTGCCTGGCCTACCAGTCCCAGTGGCCTGCCCTGTCCTGGACGCTGTCCTGATACCACGCTCAGGGGACAAGCTCTCCAAGTGCCATCTGCCCAGCACAGCCAGTTGCGGCTGCCCTCAGGGACACTATCCACACCCCACCCGTGACTGGCAGGTTCCACCCTGACGCGTGTTCCTATCCAGGCACTGGGCAGGGCTGGGGTGCAGGGGGTGGGCAGTTGATTGGGCAGCGCTGACCGGCCCTGTCTCCTAGAATGCTGCCACCTTCGAGGATGTGGCCAAGGTGTCGTCCACATACCAGAAGACGGTGCCCGTGGAGGCAGGTGGGTCCTGGCCAGAGGCGCCTCACTGTCTCCCTCATGTAGCCTCTGGTCACTGCATCTGGGCTTCATGTTTGTGCCACTAGCACTCTCAGGGCCCTCACCTCCCCCCTTGCTGTACAGCCCAGCAGTTCTGAGGGGGTCCCAGGATCTCCAGGGTTGGGTGCCAAGTCCCCACGCCCAGTCCTGGCTATAGCTCCCTGGCTCTCCCCAGGCGGTCATGGCATCCCTAAAGTCCAAACAGGAATGTCAGTTTGTCATCACAGTTTCATGATGACCTTCTCTGCTGGGAGGGGCCGGGGCTCCAGGTTCCCCCGGGTTGGGTTTTCTGGGTCTGGGGGGGCCTGATGTCAGTCTCCCTCCTCGCAGCCAACAGCAAAGCGAGCAACATTAGAGCCAATTTTGAGAACCTTGCCAAGGAGCAGGAGCAGGAGGGCAGGAGGAAGGTGGAGGCGGAGCGCGCCCAGAGGGCAGCCAGGGAGCAGCAGGAGCGGGAGGACGCCCGGCGGCAAATGGCTGTGAGTGTGATGTGCACAGACACGGGCACACAGTCATGTGCAGCCTCACATGAACATGCAGCAGCATGCACACACTTAGACGCATACCAACATGGGCACACGCCAGTGCTCATGGACATGCAAAGATGCTTTTGCACACTCTGGCACATAGGCACACCCATATTCCCATGCGCGCCTGGGAAAGCCTGGCCAGGCCGAGGCCTAACCTGTGGGTTCCCGCTTCCCAGCTCCCCGCCCAGCACCACTCTTCACCTCGGTCCTTCCTCTGACTGAGGCGTCCCCACAGCCCATCCACCCAGTTCCCTGGGTGTCAGGCTCCCTGGCACCCTCCTTCAGGGCCTCCCACTCCCGCTCAGTTCCAGTATTGCCGTCCCCCCTCCCATTTCCATCCCGGGACCGCTGGCATTTCCATACCTGGGGGGGTGACTTGGGTGGCCTGAGTGGTGCCGGACAGAGCCCGTTCACACCCGGGAGCAGGCCCGAACGCAGGAGCCACCTCGTTCCCAGGAGCCACCTCGTACTCAGGAGCAGAGCCTCCCAGCGGTCCCCTCTCCACAGCCAGCCCAGGAGCAGCCGCCCTCCAGCCCTGTCTACGAGGTAGGTGTGGCCAGATGTGGCCTTCTACGGCTCCTGCTCCCTTCCGCTCCCTGAGGCTGTGGGTCCCACACACAGCTCCCCTGTGACCTGTGACCTGGTGTGACACAAGTTCTGGGCCTGGGCCTTGGGGTGTCTGTTATCTCTTCTGGGGTGTGCTGGGCTGTGTGGGGAGAGAGGGTTCCTGAGGAACATCCTTTAGGCAGGCTGGTGTGCGTGTCCTCCAAACTGGGTTCAGGCTCCCTTCTCCGCCTGTACTCCAGGCTGGACCCAAAGTGGAATGGGTGTCTGAACCCCTGAGCTGGGTAAGGACAGGAAGCCTCGCCTGCCCCTTTTACCCTTGGGCCAAGGGGTTCCAGAGCCTTCTGTGGAGCACAAGGAGCTCAGGCTGAAGTCAGGGGGCTTGTCCACACGTCTGCCCACCCATCAGTCCCTCTGCGCTCGCCTTCTCAGACTCTCCTGGACTAGTCCTTGGGGGTTGCTGGAGGGTAGCTCTGGGCTGGGGGAACCCTGGTTTCTGCCTAGGCTGAACCCTGCCTTGCTTCCAGGACGCCGTTCCGTTCAAGGCCGCACCCACGCTGGAGCCTGTGTACTCCGGGGAGGAGGAGCCCGTGTACGAGAGCACCGAGGGCCCCGGCCACTACCCCGCAGGTAGACCCTGGGGTCATGATGAACAATGGTGGGGGGCTGGGTCGGGTCCTGCAGGGGGCACAGGGCTGTGGTCTGCAGGTGTAGGGGTGGCACTGGCAGCATTTCCCGGTCCCCCTCCCCAAGGTGACCTGAGCACTGTGCGAGTGCGTAGCAGGTTGAGTGGGGATATATGTGTGAGTGTGTGTGTTTGCCTAACGCAAGTGGACACGTCTCTGTGTGTATGTGTGTGTCCTCTAACGTGTATATATGAAAGTGTGTGTGTGGGGTGCTGGGGTGGAGCCCAGGGTCCCCCACATGCCGGTTCAGTGCTCTGCTGCCTCTTGATCCTGCAGCTGTCCCGGGGTGGGGTCAGGGGCTAGGGGTCAGCCGGAGCTTCCACGCCCCACACTCCAGACCCCACTGGGCCAGGGTTGAGGCATCGGCTAGAAGTGCCTCACTTCGGGACTTGTGCCAGGGTGGGAGAGCGGGGCCAGGCAGGGTGTGTGCAGGGCACTTCTCCATCCTCACTCTTGGTGCCCACAGAGGAAAACACTTACGACGAGTACGAGAACGAGCTGGGCATCACGGCCATCGCCCTGTACGACTACCAGGCCGGTGAGTGCCCCCTCCCTGCCCTGCCAGGAAGCGCCGGAGCTGCTGGCCCCGCCCTGCATCAGCACCCGTTCACGGGCCTCTGTGTGTCCCCACAGCGGGCGACGACGAGATCTCCTTCGACCCCGACGACGTCATCACCAACATCGAGATGATCGACGACGGCTGGTGGCGCGGCCTGTGCAAGGGCCGCTTTGGCCTCTTCCCCGCCAACTATGTGGAGCTGCGCCAGTAGCACCCGCGGCCACTCACCGGGTCCCCGGGGCCTCAGAAATGGCTTTGTTCGGGGTTCCTCCTCCTTTCCTGGCCTCTCACCCATAGCCAGTGGCCCCTGACAGCCACGCTGGCCTGACCGTCGCCGTGGGGGACTGCCCTGGTGTTCAGAGGACGAGAGGCCGGGCCTGGCAGGAAGCTGGGATGAGCAAAGCTTCTGGAAAGGGAGGAGGGACGTGTCCAAGGTAGAGCCATGGGTCCCTGTAGGCCCCGGCCTGGGGATGTCAGCAGTGTCCCCCACATGTGGCCCTGAGTCCTGGCTGTGCCGGTGACACCCTCTCTTTCTCTGTCTCTCACACACACACAGCCCGTGTCTGCCGCGGGAAGGAGGTGCCTTCTCTGGCGGGTCGGGACCCGCGTCCTTCCTTCCCTTCCAGGGGTCTCTGCTCTTTCTGCCAAACGATAATGCGGTTCGAGTGACCAGAAAGCCCACTGGGGCACGGCGATGCTCAGGAGGGGCAGGGGACCATCTCCCCGAGGCCGTGTCCCCCTCAGCACACCCTGCTCGGCGGGTCCCCACTCACCATGGCCCTGTCGGGTTTTCTGTGCAATGATCAGATCGCACCTCGGGAAGCGCCTCATAGCTCTGATTTTTTTAAATCTAATATCCAGAATAAACTTGTTTTTTTTCCATCCACTTGCTGCCTGCCTGGCCTGTCTGACGTCTGTGGGAACTTTCTACACCTCAGCCTGAATTGGGAGGGGGGCATGCCGTGGATGAGCCATCTGCAGAGGGCCCAGTGTTCCTCCTGAGTGAGGGTAACACAGAGGAGCGATAGCACAGCAGGGAGGGCAATTTGCCTTGCACCCGTCTCACCTGGGTTCGATCCCCTGTATCTTATAGGATTCCCGGAGCCAGGAATAATTTCTGAGTACAGAGCCAGGAGTGACCCTGAGCACTGCCGAGTGTGACCCAAAAAACAAAAATGGAAAACATTTTTGTTCTGGGACCACACACCTGGCAATGATCTGGGCTTGTTCCTGGCCATTCACTCAGGGACCTCGCCCAGTGGGGCTCTGGACATGAACCCTGGGTCAGCTATGTGCAAGGCCAGTGCCTCCCCACTGCCCTTTCTCTCTTTCCAGTCTCTTGAAGTTCTCTGGGAGAGATGAACTGGCTTTCCTTCTGCAGAAATCCATCCCTCACTCCAGCCTGATGCCACGGTTCCCCCAAGAACTAGGTGGTGGGGACCAGTTCCCATGGCGTGTAAACCAAGAGTTCAAGAGCCCCAGAGACCCGTTTCTGGTTGGGGTGAGGTGCCCACCCAGGGACCCTAAACTGTAGCTGCCCAGGGGTCTTGTCCAGGAGACGGATTATCTTTAACTCCAGTGTGAAGTCTGTTGCTGGTGCCTGAAGGTTTCTGAGAGAGATAGGCACTTCACTGGCCAGAAAGGGCCCGGGAGGCCTGTAGGTCCGAGTTTGAGAGAGAACAGAATGAGAGATAGAGGCAAAGCAGGCAGCAACTTATCAATTTATCTCTGTCCCAAGTCCAGAGGACTGGACTTTTGGCCTCCTTTGGGCTGTCAGGCTCTGCTCTGGTCTTTCCCGTCCTCCCCACCAACTGTCAAACGTTTTCCTGATATACCGGCCTTTACAGGGATTGTGTCCAGTCCAACTGCCATTATGGGGTGCATATGCACCCAAGGGGTGCGTCCAGGTCCAATTACTGTTACATCAACAAAGTAGACTTGCTGCAGCCTGGTGGGGCTAGTGGGATGCAAGCACCTATCTTGGAGGTGCTCATGGTAAAGCTCCTGGATTTACCATGAGCACCTCCAGGGAAACAGGTGAAGCCAGCCTGAGCAACAGTGATTTCTTTTGCTTTCACTTCTTTTTGGGGGGTGGTTGGGTCATACCCAGTGGCACTCAAGGGTTTCTCCTGGCTTTGCACTTAAAATTGCTCCTGGCAGGCGACCATATGGGACGCTGGGAATCAAAACCAGGTCCATCCAGGGTTGGGTGCATGCAAGGCAAAAGTCCTACTACTGTGCTATCACTCCAGTTCTGCTTTCACTCTCTTGCTTTCTCACTCACTCTCCCTCCTTTCCAGCCTGGGGAGGCTTCAGAGTCAACATGGAGCATGTTGACTCTGAAGGAGTCATGTTTCATTTGAAGGAGCATGCTTCATTTGTAACCTAGAGCGTTAATCTTGGGCAATCAGAACCTTACTTAGCTAGGCAGTCGGGGTCTTGGGACCAACCGTACCAGTGGGGTGTATTCCAGGATGTTGTCGGCTGTGAAGTACTGGAGGGTGAAAAGACACATTCACTTCTTTGTCCAGTCCCAACATCTGGAGCTAGAGTCTCCACCAGGCATTTGGGCAAGACCTTGCCCACAGGAAAGTGTGGATGATGTGTCCACTCATCTTCCCAGCGGAACTTCCCCAGTGCAGCCACCAGATGGTGCCATCAAATCAGTGCAGTTTGGTTGTGCTTGCCTAGAGCAAAGGGATTTTTCTACTGTATTTCTGCCTCTTTGTAGAAGAGTTAATGATGCAGGTCTGGAGAGAGATTACAGTGGCCTAGGATGCTTGCCATGACTACAACAGACATGAGTTTGGTCTCTGGCACTACACAAGATCCCCTTAACTATGCCAGGAGTGATCTCCGAGCACAGAGCCAGGAGTAAGCCCTGAGCACTGCTGGGTGTGACCCCCAAACTAAATTTTTTTTTATTTTATATTTTTATTTTTGGTTTTTGGGTCACACCTGGCTGCGCTCAGGTGTTACTACTGGCTCTATGCTCAGAAATCGCTCCTGGCAGGCTCAGAGGACCATATGGAATGCCGGGATTTGAACCACCGTCCTGCATGCAAGGCATTAAATGCCTTACCTCTATACTATCTCTCCAACCCCTTAATTTTTTTTATTTTTGTTGTTTTTGAGCCATACCTGGCAGTGCTCAAACACCTTATTGCTGTGCTACCACTCTGGCCCCCCAAAACCAAACTTTGAAATAAAATTTGAAGGATAATGCAGAAGCTGATTCTTGGCACCACATGAACCACTGAGCATCAACATCTGGATAGCATCTGAGGAATCCCTCATTCTCATGCCCTGGCATTCAGTCACTGGCCAAGAGTCACATCCGGTGATTTTTTGTTTGTTTGTTTGTTTTTGTTTTTGGGCCACACCCGGCATTGCTCAGGGGTTACTCCTGGCTGTCTGCTCAGAAATAGCTCCTGGCAGGCACGGGGGACCGTATGGGACACCGGGATTCGAACCAACCACCTTTGGTCCTGGATCGGCTGCTTGCAAGGCAAACGCCGCTGTGCTATCTCTCCGGGCCCACACCCGGTGATTTTTTTTTTTTTTTTTTTGGTTTTTGGGCCACACCCGGTAACGCTCAGGGGTTACTCCTGGCTATGTGCTCAGAAGTTGCTCCTGGCTTGGGGGACCATATGGGACACCGGGGGATCGAACCGCGGTCCGTCCAAGGCTAGTGCAGGCAAGGCAGGCACCTTACCTTTAGCGCCACCGCCCGGCCCCACACCCGGTGATTTTTTTTTTTTTTGTTTTTTTTTTTTTTGGTTTTTGGGCCACACCCGGCTGTGCTCAGATGTTACTCCTGGCTGTCTGCTCAGAAATAGCTCCTGGCAGGCACGGGGGACCATATGGGACACCGGGATTCGAACCAACCACCTTTGGTCCTGGATCGGCTGCTTGCAAGGCAAACGCCGCTGCTGTGCTATCTCTCCGGGCCCACACCCGGTGATTTTTAAGGGTTATTCCTGGCAGGGTCCAGAGGACCACAGAGGGTGCTGGGAATCGAACCTGGGTAGCCTGTGTGTAAGTCAAGCACCCTCCCTGCGGTACTATTGCTCCAATTCTGGAGCGTCTCCAAGGCACTGTGAGAAAATTCCAAGAGTAAGATCTGTGATCATTTATTAGTAGTAGTAATATATCTAGGGGCCGCACCCAGCAGCACTCGGGCTTTGTGCTCAGAAATGACCCTTGGCAGTCCTCGGGGCCATATAGAGTGCCAGCATTGGCTGCATGCAAGACCAGTACCTTAATCTCCACACCACTAATTCTCCGGCCATCCATCGCTTTCATATCGGTGAAGCCGGCAGCTTAAACTTAGCCAAGTGATGAGTAAGAGCCGGGCACCTTCTTTTCACCGGATGCATCAGGCATGAGGTAGAGAGCATTGCTGCAGAGCTTTATTCTTCAAAGGGCACCATGACCCTCCGTGCTGTTCCTGGACACACATCTAAATGAGCAATGTGTACCACGCCTGCAGAGAAAGGGTGACGGGCAAGGTCAGAGCTGTCGAGTGAAGGAAGCGCTTCCCAGGAGGCCAGCCCCGGTGCCTGTCGGGGGCAGAGGTACAGTTGGCAGCTCAGCTGGGGTGTCCGGCTCCCCCGTCCTTCGGCTGTGCCAGATACATTTCATAATGATTTTCAGAAGTGCTGGTGTTGTGTAGCGTGAGCTATATTTGGCTCTTCCATGATTCATATACATAAGCTTGCAGATGGAGCCGAGGCCAGGGGAGAATCGGGGAATCCTTAATAGGCTCTGGCTCGCGGAGGGGAAGACACGCTTTTTCCCTGATACGTTCTGAATTCTGGAGCGCGTGTATTTTTATCTCCTGATTAAAAAGATAATCAACCTATATTTGTTTTTCCCTCTTGCACTGCAGGAGCTCACTGGAGCAGAGCCGGCGAGAAGCCAGAGGTAGGCCAGGGTGGGTGAGGGGCTGCCGGCTTCCACACCAACAAGCCCACCTTGGGCAGTGAAGCATACCAGTGTCTCCCCTGGGCGCACCGGCGATTTTCTTAGTGCGGGAGAGCAGAGGTCACGGGTACTTGACCTTCAGCAGACTTCGTGGCCCCTGGAGGAAGGGACATGCAACCACCATCCCGTTTGTTCCCAGTGGACCCAGCGCTTGTGTCTGCCCTAGATGCAGCGGCTCTGGCCAGTCCCTGGTGAGCTCTGCGTGTGTGGCTGTGTGTGCTTTTGCATTGGTCACACGAGCTGCCTGCAACGGGCCTCGAGCTGCTCTTGATCACACCTGCTCCTCTCCAAATCACCGGGGTGGGGAGAGGTTCTGTGTGCTGAGCAGACTCTCAACTCCCTTAGGGGTCTGCATGGAACGTGGGAGCCCCATCGATCTCCTCATCCCCTTCCCTTTTAAAAAGAGGTTAAAATGGAGACCAGGGGCCGGAGAGATAGCACAGCAGCAGGGCATTTGCCTGCATGCAGCCGGTCCAGGACGAACGGTGGTTCGAATCCCGGCATCCCATAGGCTCCCCCCGTGCTAGCCGGTAGTAACCCTGAGCGCCACTGGGTGTGACCTCAAAACCAAAAATAAATAAAATGGAGACCATGGTGGTGTCCAGCTGACCAAGCAGATTAACCCACAAAAGAGACTGTAGTAGAGTTTATTTCAGGAATTTGAGTGAAATTTAGGTCATTGCTCAGAAACGAGGGGCTGGGACACTAGCACAGTGAGAAGGGTGTTTCCCTTGCACGCAGCGAACCCGGGTTCATTTACTGGCATCGCATAGGGTCCCCTGGGTCTGTCAGGAGCAACCTATGAGCACAGCAAGGCGTGGCCCAGAAATAAAACAAAACAAACTGCCTCCCCAGGGGAAAAAAAACAGAAATGCCTTTGGTAATCATTTGCAAAAGGCAAACAGGATAAAGTCCTCAGATTGATTACCAGCCCTCTGCCACCGGGGAACCCCGTCGAAGTGGCTAATGCAGTAAAGGCCACCCAGCTTCCTTAAGTATGAAATCTGCCAGCTGCCAGATTCTCAGAATTATTGGCCATTCACCCTTTTGCAAGAAAAAAAAGAAAAAAGAAAACAGTCCTTCACCTCAAATATACTTAAAAAAAAATTAAACACAGGGCTCGGTGAGATAACTCAGGGTAGGTTTTTTCCCTTGCATATGGTTGATCCGGGACAGACCCGGGTTTGATCCCCGGCATCCCATATGGTCTCTGAGCCTGCCAGGAGTGATTTCTTAGTGTAGAAAAATAAATAAGAAAAAAATGGGCTCGGAGAGATAGCACAGCGGCGTTTGCCTTGCAAGCAGCCGATCCAGAACCAAAGGTGGTTGGTTCGAATCCTGGCATCCCATATGGTCCCCCGTGCCTGCCAGGAGCTATTTCTGAGCAGACAGCCAGGAGTAATCCCTGTAACACAATGCCGGATGTGGCCCAAAAACCAAAATCAAATAAATAAATAAGATAAACACAAAACTTAGGGGCCACACCCTCTCTGTGCTCATGGCTTACTCCTAGCTCTGTGCTCAGAGATCATTCTTGACTGTATGTTTTTTGGGGGGGCCTATGTATTGGTAGAGATTGAACGTGGGTTAGCAATGCCTTAATCCCCGCACTCTCTCTGGCCTGGAATCTCTCTTCTTTGAGGAACAGAAAACATACCCTAAGTGTCTCTCAGGACTGCTACTGTGATGGTTGCAGCTCTCGTGGGGGCGCCATCTCCCACTTGGGGAGTCCCATTTAGGACTATTGCCTCTTCGCTTCGTCCTATTTATGGGGTTCAAATCCCCTCCAGCTGCTCCAGCCTGAGGGCGAGAGAGAGAGAGAGAGAGCGAGAGAGAGAGACAGAGACAGAGAGAGAGAGAGAGAGAGAGAGAGAGAGAGAGAGAGAGAGAGAGAGAGAGAGAGAGAGAGAGAGAGAGAGATGCCTCTAAAGGCTGAAACCCCTGATTTGCAAGGGAGCAGCCATGATCTCGGTCTTTGGAGCACTACCATGGTGGTCCCTAAGCCCCAGTGTCCCCTCCTTGGGGCCAATTGGAGGGATGATCAGCCAACAGGGTAGAAAACTCCTTTCCCATTTGTCCAGAGAGAAGTCAAGCCGCTGCCTATGCGGTTGAGCCGATCAGAGAGCAGAATCCTGCCTCGAATCCCAGACTGAACCCTGATCGATCCGCAGGGGCCGTAGGCCTCACCTCCCGGTCTTGCTCCAAAAAGTGTTTTGTCTTCTTGTGCGGCCATCCCTGGTCGTGCTCAGGGGTCGCTTCAGGCGGGCTCAGGCGACCGAGTGGGGTGCTAGGGTGGACACCTGCCTTGGCCCTGCACAAGGCACGTGTCCTACCTGCTGTTCTTGTTTTCTCTCTCTCCTCTCTTCTCTTCTTCTCTCTCCTCTCTCCTTTTCCTTTTTCTCTTCTCTTACTCTCCTCTCTCTCATCTTCTCTCTCCTCTTTTCTCCTCCTTCTCCTTCTCCTCCTCCTCCTTTTCTCCTCTCTTCTCTCCTCTTTTCTTTTCTCTCTTTTCTTCTCTCTTCGCTTCTCCTTTCTTCTCTCTCCTCTCTTTTCTCCTTCCCCTTCTTTTTCTCCTCCTCTTCTTCCTCCTCCCCCTCCTCCTCCTTTTCTCCTCTCTTCTCCTCTTATCCCTCCTCTTTTCTTCTCTTCGCTTCTCCTTTCTTCTCTCTCCTTTCTCCTTTTTTCGTCTCTTCTCTCTCTTCTTCCTCTCTTCTCTCCTCTCTTTTCTTCTCTCATCTCTTCGCTTCTCCTTTCTTCTCTCTCCTTTTCTCCTCCTTCTTATTCTTCTCCTCCTTTTCTCCTCTCTTCTCTTCTCTCCTCTCCTCTTTTCTTCTCTTCGCTTCTCCTTTCTTCTCTCTCCTCTCTCTCCTTTTTTCCTCTCTTTTCTTCTCTCTCCTCTTCTTCCTCTCTTCTCTCCTCTCTCCTCTTATCTTTTCTTCTCTTCTCTCTTCTCTTTTCTTCTTCTCTCATCTCTTTGCTTCTCCTTTCTTTTCTCTCCTCTCTTTTCTCCTCCTTCACTTCCTCCTCCTTCTCCTCCTCCTTTTCTCCTCTCTTCTCTCCTCTTTTCTTCTCTCTTCGCTTCTCCTTTCTTCTCTCTCCTCTCCTCTTCTTCCTCTCTTCTCTTCTCTCCTCTCTTTTCTCCTTCTCCTCCTTCTCTCCTCCTTTTCTCCTCTCTTCTCTCCTCTTCTCTCTCTCCTCTTTTCGCTTCTCCTTTCTTCTCTCCTCTCTCCTTTTTTCCTCTCTTCTCTCTCCTCTCCTCTTCTTCCTCTCTTCTCTCCTCTTCTCTTCTCTCTTCTCTTTTCTTCTCTCATCTCTTCGCTTCTCCTTTCTTCTCTCTTCTCTTTTCTCCTCCTTCTCCTCCTCCTTTTTTCTCTCTTCCCTCCTCTTCTCTCTCCTCTTTTCTTCTCTCTTCTCTCCTCTTCTCTCTCCTCTTTTCTTCTCTCTTCGCTTCTCCTTTCTTCTCTCTCCTCTCTTTCTCCTTCTTTTTCCTCTCTCTCCCCTCTTCTTCCTCTCTTCTCTTCTCTCCTCTCCTCTTATCTTCTCTTCTCTTTTCTTCTCTCATCTCTTCGCTTCTCCTTTCTTCTCTCTCCTCTCTTTTCTCCTCCTCCTCCTCCTCCTCCTCCTCCTCCTCCTTCTTCTTCTTCTTCTTCTTCTTCTTCTTCTTCTTCTTCTTCTTCTTCTTCTTCTTCTTCTTCTTCTCTTCCACCTCCTCCTTCTCCTTCTCCTTCTTTTCTCCTCTCTGATCTCTCCTCTCTCCTCTTATCTTTTCTTCTCTTCTCTCTTCTCTTTTCTTCTTCTCTCATCTCTTCGCTTCTCCTTTCTTCTCTCTCCTCTCTTTTCTCCTCCTTCTCCTCCTCCTCCTCCTCCTCCTCCTCCTCCTCCTCCTCCTCCTCCTTCTTCTTCTTCTTCTTCTTCTTCTTCTTCTTCTTCTTCTTCTCTTCCACCTCCTCCTTCTCCTTCTCCTCCTCCTTCTTTTCTCCTCTCTGATCTCTTCTCTCTCCTCTTCTCTTCTCCTTTTCTTCTCTCTTCGCTTCTCCTTTCTTCTCTCTCCTCTCTTTACTTCTCCTCCTCCTCCTCCTCCCCTCTCGCTCTCCTCTCTCCTCTCGTCTCCTTTTCTCTCTCTTCCTCCTCCTCCTCCTCTTCTTTCTTCTTCCTCTCCCCCCCCCCCCGAAAGTCTTTGCTTCCAGGAGGAAGCGGAGCAGCGGACGAGAGTCCGTGCCTGGCTGAGGCCGCGGAGGCCCAACAGTAGCCCCGTGCCCATCCACGAGGGCGATGAACGCGTCTGAAGCTGAGGCGAGCGGGTCCCGTCGGTTCTATGCGACGAGGCCCGCCCTGGAGCCCCACCCCTTTCCCCGTAGCCAGCTCTGATTGGCCCCCTGAGTTTGTGCCTGTAGGTTTGCTCATTTTGATTGGTGGACGCAGGGCACGTGACCTCGCAGCAGGCGGGCCCAGATTTCCCGCGCGCAGCTTCTGCCGGCTTCTGCGCATGCGCATCCGCCCAGCCAGGCGCCTTCTGAGGGGAGGCCGCTTTCCCGCCCTCAGTGGCTGCGTTTTGGCGGGAAAAGGCTTCGGCCTCACTCACGCACCTCAGGGCCGCTCAGTCGTTGGTGTCTCTTCGCAGCTGGGGGTGCGGGATGCTCGTGGGAAACCCCAGGTCAGGGTTGTGAGGGGCCTTCCCCCATTTTTGCTCCTCAGACAACTTGGGTCTCGCCTGCCTCCTCAGTAAATCCTGTCAGCTGCTCATGGCTGCCCCCTCAGTGTGCACCAGGCCTCCCTCCCCGTGAGGCCGCCATGAGGGGCGTCAGGGCATCTGGAGGGGCATGCAGTTTTGGAGGCGCCCTCAGTCTCCAGCTCAGAGGGAAGAGGGAACTTTGTGTGAGATAAACAGGCTGGTCTTGAGGGAACACCCTGCAGACGGGCTGTAAGGAGTGTCGACCCCCAAGTTGGCACCCCATATGGCAGGCCAGGGGCATGCAGGAAATGGGGTGAATGGGGCCATGCAAAGATGAGGAGGAACATGTGGTCAGAGCAGGAGCAGTAGCATGGTGAGATCTGCAGCCGACTTTTTGCTTTGCATCTGCTTTGCATGCAACAGACTCGGGTTCGAGTCCCAGCATCTCCTAGGGTCCCCGCACCACAGCCCCAGCCGTGCTATTTCCTGAGCACAGAGTCAGGATTAAGCCCTGAGCATCGCCAGGTGTGGTCAATGTGGCAGAACATTCTAGAAGCTTCTGGAAAGGGGTTGGGGTGGCAGCCAAGAGGCTATGGGGGGGTCCTGGCTGCAGGAAGGTGTGTAGGACTGGGCTTCGTTGGGTGTGTGACTGTGGCTGTTTTCTTCGTCTCTCCCCCAGCTTCAGATTCCGGGTGTCCCTCTCCCCCAGTCTTATTTGCCACTCACTCTTGCTCTGCAAGGGCTCTGGGGGTGCAGGATAGAGATGCCCATGAAAAGCCCCACACAGACCCTGGCCGCCCTGAGCCCCACCCAAACTATCATGCTAGGAAGCTTGTGGGGTGCTGCAGTTGGTTAAAGATATGAGGATTTTGATTTTATTTTTTAATTTTTGATTTTTTAAATTTTTTTTTAATTTTTGATTTTGGGGCCACACCTGGCAGCACTCAGGGGTTGCTCCTGGTTCTGCACTCAGAAATCGCTCCTGGCAGTCTCGGGGGGGACCATGTGGGATACCAGGGATTGAATTTCGGTCCATCCTGGGCTGGCTGATTGCAAGACAAATGCCCTACTGCTGTGCTATCTCTCTGGCCCCAGCTATGAGGATTTGGGCTTAGGTGCTCTCTGTAGAGGCCAGTGGCAAGGCTTACATTGGTGACATCACCCTGTCAGGGTAGAGGTAGCAGTGTCCCCCCAGTCCCATCTTGTGCCTTTCCTGACACTCTTGCTTGACTCTAGGAACTTGACCTTGAGAGGTGCAGGACAAGGCTGCCTCTGCATCATCTCTGTTTTCCCACATTTTGGGTGTATTTGGGTGGAGGGCTAGAGTGGGGGGTTCCCATAACCCTTGTGGTGCCCCTGTGTCCTTGATGGGGCTTTTCTTTCTCGTTTCACTTGGATTTGACCAGAGCAGCTCACTGTGGCTCCTGATCTCCTCCTCAGGCTCCCTGCATGACTCATTTCCTCATCTTCCAAGTGGAGTGTCTGTCCCTGGCACAGTCCACACCCCAATCCGAGGACTCTCTCTCCTCTGCCTGAACTTGGTCAGGTGGCTCAAGTCCTAGAGGCCAATGTAAGTTGAGCTTGAAGCCCTGGGGCAGGTAAGATGAACTCCCGCCATCAGTACTCCTTCAGCCACATGTCTCCCCATGTGTTCCCCAACACAGCCAGCTCAGGGCTGCAAGGGAGAGCTTGGGCACCCCTGTGGCTCTCACAGATGGTTCCAGCAGAGACAATGGTGTGTGGGTGGGGCTCCCTCAGAAGTCCTGTCCATCCTTCCCAAACATCTGTGCAGTCCCAATGCATAGTGGCTTCTAGAAGGCCTGGCCGGGGTGATTGCTTGACCCTCTCAGTGAGGGCAGCACTGGAGACTGCTCTGTGAGTTCCATGGATGGCACCTGGCTCCTCCCTCATGGAGGTAAGGGTGGGGGGAAGAACAGCTCAGGATGAGCCAGGGGTGAACCATGGAGGTGGCAGGGGTGTCTGCCCTGCTCTGGAAAATGGACAGTGGCCGGGTATGGAGGAGTCCCGAAGAGATGGGGTGCTCTGCTCTGCGAACCAGCCCATGCCGAAGAGCCTAGTCTCTGAGGCTGCTGACTATATCCTGGACTTGGGACTAAGATGCCAGAGGCCTCTCAGGAAACAACATGCTTAATTCTGCACCTGGGGCCTGATGAGTGGAGACAATCAATTTTCTTTTTTCCTTTTGGTTTTTGGGTCACACCCGGCAACGCTTAGGGGCTACTCCTGGCTCTACACTCAGAAATCGCTCCTGGCAGGCTCGGGGGACCATATGGGACACGGGGATTTGAACCACCGTCCTTCTGCACACAAGGCAAACGCCTCGCCTCCATGCTATCTCTCAGGCCTCAACAATCAAATTTCTTAAAAACGACAGACACCGTTCTCTTAAAATAAAAAAGACAGACTTCATAGTGCTTCAACCTTAACGGAAAATGTTTTTCTGTGACGAGCAACCTCAGTCACTCAGAACAAATATCGTCCATTCCTAACAAAGTTAAGTCAGATTGCTGCCGGCCAACCTGATGCGCATTACCAGCAAAACCCACCAGAGAGCGATATACCCGAGGGAAGGAGACCAGCACGCGCAGCCCTGCTCTCTGGGCCCACGGCCTTCTGCTTGTCATGGAAGCAGTCGAATGTGATGTGGATTTGAACTCCAGGAAAATACTGGACGCGATCTAGTAGCGAGGCGCTCTCAAGGGAAAAATTAACCGATAACACAATAGTATTTCAACTTTCTTTTTATTTTCGAGTTTCAGTGACTGTGTGTAGCCACAGTCTGAGGATGAGAGGCTCCAGAGCATGTTTAGGTCTTGCCAACATTTTATGTCTCGAATTGTCTCACTGTCCGTTGTGCATCGGTATGGGCTTCTCAGTCAGAAAACAAGGCACTATAACTATGTTATCTGCTACATGAATACATGAAAGATATTTTATCTTGTCATGAAATAACACAGCATTTGAATACAATATGGTTTTATGCAGAATAGGTTCAAAACACCCAAGGCACACACTTTATTTTCTTTCTCTCTTTTTTTTTTTTTTAGAATCTTTTCTGACTTTATTTGAAGGCTTGTATTAAAGTTTCAGAATTGATAATAAACAGTTTCCGAGTAGAAGCAACGGACAGTGAGTGTCGTAGTTTGAAACATTAAAAACGGTAAGGAACGTGGGCTGTAGAACCGTGTTACAGAAAGAGGCTAGAGACAGTGACTGATACCGTGTGGGCTGAACATCGATGTGGTCCTATCTGCCGCAGTCTGTGACACCGTTTGGAAATTCCCCAAGTCCCTACGAGAGCATGGGGGCAGCAGGCAGCAGCCATGGCGATCCTGCCACCATGGCACCATGACCTGCTTGTGTGTGGAGGCGAATGGGCACACACAGGATGGCCTTCCAGCTCGCTAGTTAACCCGATGCTGCAAAGGAAGCCGAGTACGAGAAGAAGTCTCTAATCTTGTTTTCTTAACCCACAAAGACAGACATAGTCAACCAGGGAGAGAACATTGGGCCGTAAAGGTGGGGTTCAGGCCTGGGAGGAACCAGTGGACTGTAAGGCAGGAGCACTTGAGGATGAGCCACAGAGGGTGTAAAGGGGAATGTTCATAGCTCAGACCCAGAATGTTGCTCTTCACTTTGGAGAATGTGCCAGAACAGAAGAAAATGTACAGGAACTCGAGACAGGTTTTCACGGATGAGGCCCAAAACGAGGTTCTGTATGGAAGAGAAGAGCTGCTCCCCTAAAATAGAAGGGGCGGTTTGAGCTCCCCAGCTTCGTGCGTTGCTGGAAGACAGTTCTTCCCCTAAGCCTTCCTGTGGTGGGGTTCACATCAGCCAGAGGCTGCCCTGTTCTGCCAACTCATGGCAAGGAGATGAGTAGGTGATGTGGGGGAAGACCTGATCTCTGAGAAGAAAGCTGCGGACCTGGCCCACCCCTCCTGTTCACCCCTGCTTCCATCCCTGGCCAGGGCTAAGTGCACGGTGACACTGGCTGGCCACACACAGCGTCCATCTGTACAGAGAAAGTGCTGTGGGGGAGGAAGCGAGGCCCAGGAATGAAAGTAACAGAAGAGCCTCTGCTCTGAGAAAAGATATTATCTGGTCAGTTCTAGAGAGGTAAAGCTGCTTTGACAGACCCATCAGCAGTATCAGGCTTCAGGTTTGGCAACTCTTTTGTTGAATTCAGACAGTTTTCACTGTTTGCAATCAGAACCACAACCTTAGTGCAATAGAATATTTATTTTTTTTACAGTAATTTTGGTTGCCATACAAGATTTAAAGATTGGGAGAAAGTGCAAATTACAGGAGCTTGTTTTTTTTTATTTTTTGTTGGTTTGTTTTGTTTTTTAATAAAGTCTGAAAAGAATAAAAGCACAAAAGTAACAGCAACATAGATAATGCGAATGAGTTACAGAAACGGTAGTGTGAAAACGAATCAGTATCCAAAAAACAAAAAACTTGTTCATGGGAAGAAAAAAACTTAATATTTTGTGGCCCCACACAAAAAGTCGTAGCCAGACTTTTAACCTGGATAATGCCTGCTTGTCCAATAACTGGGAGGGAAGGGGAGGGAATAAAATCACCATTTTATTAACTAAAGTACCACAAAAAAAAATCACTTTGTGATATGTAAAGTTCAGCAAATCAAGAGTCACATTGAGTCATTTCTGTTGTCGGAACTAACTCAAAAGAGTGCGCAGACACCCTGGAGAAGGTGTCTTGGCAGGTAGAGAGAATTTACAGCTTGAGAGATTTTGGTTTTGTATACACAAGAGTACAGAAACTAGGCATGTAAATGCAGTTTATTTAAATTACAGTATATAACAAAAGTGGATCTGAAAATCTGGCAGAGTATTAACATGATCTTGAGATGAGCAGTTTTAACGTTTGTTCCACCATCGAAGAGGGTCAGGGGAGAGGGCCTGGTCCTAAGCGTCCCCAAGGGGAGAACAGTGGACGGTGATTTGAGTGAGGGACTATTGCTTTCTGGAGCAGAGTCCTCGGCCCAAGCTGGAGCTCACTGCGCTGCAGTGGCCCATGCGGGTGGCGGGCGGCACGGCCGGGGAACCCTGGGCCCTGCTCTAAGGAGACGCTGTCAGGAGAAGCCATTGCGGCTCTCAGTCCTTCCGGGGCCTTTTCTGCTTAGTGGCGGATGGCTTGAAGACTTGAAGAGGGAGGGAGCAAGGAGGGAGACGGGCCAGCCAGCTACCTAAGTCCGTCGGGCCGCTCTCAGCCCGCAGTGCCTTCTCCTCTCTGCGAGAAGCTTGCCTGATACTTAGTGGGGAGGTCACGGCCAGCACCGCACGAGGGGTGGACCCCGTGGCCTGCGCACTGTCACCGAGTGGAAGACAAAGCTGTGCATGTGTTGAGGCCACCTGCGTGTTCCCGTCAGGGATGTGCCTCGTGCCAGAGCCATTCATCGGGACGAGAACAGCGAGCGGGCCGCCGCTCAAACCAGGATCTCTGCCGACGACGGGAAGGGCCTGCCAAAGGCTTGCGACCCGAGGGCAGGCCCACACTCTGTTTCCCATTCGGGGGCCTGGCTGGAAAAACTGCCTGTGCGTGTGCACGTGTCTAGAAACGGCTGCAGTGTGAGTTGTAACTGCTTTGGAAGAAATCATTGTCCTGGATGATGAAGTTTTAGCAAAGATAGAAAAGGGAAGCCAGCTCTGCCGGCTCAGGTGCATCCAAAGGGGAGGATTTAAAAAGACTCTAGACTCGTTGATTGATTCCACAGAAAGAGTGTTTGTTATTAAATCACAAAAGGTTTTTTTTTCTCTTCGATTTTCTAGCACTGAAGTGGCACAAAGGCTGCCGAGTAGACCAGCCACTGTTGTTTGTTTTTCTTAAAATATTGTGCTTATAAACTATCTGTACAGCTATTTAAACTTGCAGTAAAGAAAGAAATTTTAAATTGCTAGATTTTACATGTTCATTCTAGAACTGTCCAGATCTAATCAGACACTTGATTTTGTGTATAAAGGGGGAAGGAAAAAAGAGGAGGCGGGTGGGGGGGAAATCATGTTCTTATAATTAGAGATGGGCTAGACTAGTTCTGAGATCGTTATGAAAGCCAGAATCCTGACATTTGCTCTCCATCCACAGGCGGGAGAAGGAAGGTTCTGGAAGCCTGACTGGGATGCTCAACTGTCCGGTGCAGATGGCGCCCCCGAGGGAAATCAGAGGTATTGTTGGCCACGAGGGGCTTCCGGGCACACACAGCCTGGGCAAGACACAGGGCAGCTTCCTAGGGAGAAGGGGTGGTAGGTGCCTGGCCTCTCCTTCCCCGTCACCCTGTGTGGTCTGCTGAGCCTTTGGCCCACTGTGCTCGCTCCTGGCTGGCTGTGGTGCTATTAAGACAAGCCGGTGGCATTCTGGGCCCATCGTCGGGGAGAGGGAGCGAGCTGCCAGTTCTGAAACACCAGCTGGCTGAATCACAAGCGTCTCCCTCTGGACACTTGTATTTACCTGGTACCTTGTCCTGGATATCCTGTGGCTGCCCGCCTGCTCTGATCTTGGCACAAGTCAACACGCTTTTGATGTGAACCCCCCGAGTTTGAAAGGCAGAGACCCTCCCCACACTTCTCAGGGTCCTGGAAGGACCCTCCGGCAGACACTACACCTTATCCCAGACACGTGCCCCCCCCCCCCAGGTGGTGCCGCTGCTGTTTCCCATGGCCGCCAGGGCTCCCCTCATTGGAATCGCGACTTTGTACTCTGACTAAACTCCGCGGGACATCTCGTTGGCCACTTGGGGACGCTGCTCTGAGGTTTGCAGAAAGAAAAAAGAAAAGGCAGGCAAAGCCAGGCTCCGTTCGTTCATACTCCTACCGCTGCCCACAGCCTCGGGGCTCGTGGGCCTGCGGGGCCACCGCAGGAGGATAGGTGGGGGTGCCACAATCCACTGGAAACTGGGGTCTCGCTACCTCAGGCCCAAGAAAGGGGCCCCAGACACATGCACGGGGCTGGGAACAGGGTGAGAGGGGGCAGCTCACCCGGCAAAGAACAGGGAAATAAAGGCAAGTGTGCGTGGAGGGCCCCGGAGTTGGGGGGAGGGCGCCAGCAACCCAGGAATAGAAAGGGGGGCCTCAGCAGGCAGCCGGGGGCCACTGTTGCCTGCCTAAGACGGGGGCCACAGGGGCATGGCTTGGACGTGGCGCGGGGAGGCCCCGGGGAGCCGCTGTGCCTCTCCTTCGGCCCGCGAAGAGCTTTCTCCCTGGCTGGGCATTCCCCCCACAGCCCGCTCAGAAGCGGGTGCTCCCAGGCCTTTGCCCAGTCACCCCAGGGCCTGGGGGTTGCACACCCGGCACGGCACAGCACGCGGCCTGTTCCCGGTCAGCCCATCTCTACTTATAAGGGGGGGGGCGGGGTGCAGCCAGTCTTATCTGTCCAGCAGCTGCTTGAGAGCCCTTTCGATGTTCATCCTGTGGCCGACTCGCGTCACGCCCAGGTCGATGAGGTCCTCTTTCTGGAGGCTGGGGAGGTGGCTGCCGTCGATCTCGTTGTCCAGGAAGGCGGCTCTGTGCTCGCCCAGGTTCAGGCTCTCCAGCCAGTCGGCCACGTCAGGCTTAGTCCACAGGTGGACGGGCTTGGTGCTGAAGGGTTTGTTGGGGAGCGGCTGCTGCAGGACGGAGGGGGACGGGGAGCGGCTGCGGCCCACGGGGTTCAGCCCAAACAGCTCCCCGGCCGCTGACGGGCCGGGGAGACTGAAGACGTCTGTGAGGCTGGGGGCTGGCGACACGGCGCACAGCGGGGCCGTCAGGGGCTCCGCGGGCAGCTCCGTGGGCGACACCACCGGGCTTGGGGCGCGCCTGGTTCCTGAGGTCCTACTTTCGTAGTCTGGCGGCCGGCTCTGCAGCGTGATGGGCTGGGAGGTGCCCGGGCGGACCGTGAAGGTGACCGTCGTGCTCCGTGTCCCTGAGACGGTGCCGGCGACGTCCGGGCTTCTGAAATGGCAACAGCAGAGAGAGGAGGTCACGAGCCGGCTCACCCTGGTGCCCGCCAGCAGGGCAGGGGTCGCACGGCAAAACCACACCAGGCGGCTGGGGACAGAGTGAGGGTTCACAGCAGAGCACAGCAGACAGCGGGGAGGCAGAACCAGCCTTCCCAGTCCCCCGAAGGGGCCCTCCTGAGAGTCTGGGTGCTGCTGGGCTGGGCTCCTACCAACCTGAGCTCGGAGGGGTCCCCCAATCCTTCCTTGAAGCAACCCAGAGCTGAGGGGTGCAGAAGAGCCCTCTTACATTGCAGTCCCCATGGAAGCAGCCCTGGTTCCCTGCTGGTATTGTCTCGGGGCTCCAATGGGGACATGTTAAGCCTGGCCTTGGCCTCCCCAGGTCCCGGGGAGACTGGGGGACCTCGGGGGATGTGCCTCTGGTCTTTACGTGCCTGTCCACCCCAACTACCCCTCCGAGTGGCTCCCTAATGACTCTGGCTGAACTGCTAAGCCACTGCTTAGGGGCCTGGCGCTGCCCCATGTGGTCCCCCAAACTGAAGGCACAGCCCCCTCTGACTGCCCATGGGCCCCTGCTCTGGAGCTGGCCAGAGGCCTGGAAAACGCCACCCACAGTGCGGTCCGAGTGGGATTGGGACCGAGGACGTGGCTGTTCCTGGCTGGCATGGGCACCTATATGATACAGCCCAATGGCCAGTGGCCCCGTGAGAGCTGGGCCGCTCTGTCCTGGGGCTCGCCCGCCACAGCTGTGGGAGTGGGCAGACTTCGAGGATTGAGGGGGCTGCCTGTCCTGCCCCACCGAGCCATTCCCCTGGCGCCTCAGCCTCGTGACCGTCCCCTGCTTGGTATGACTCACTGCTCCTGCAAGCCTGGAATGTTCCATAGGAGGAAGGGGCAGTGGGGGCCATGGGGGCTTTGGGTCTGAGGTGCCTGCCCCTCACCTGTGGCCTCTCAAGGATTCTGGGAGGGGTCCTGTGGCTAGAGTCACCCCTGCCTGCCTGTCACTCAAAGCCCAGTAGGCCCTTGTAAGGCTGACTGGGGGGAAGGGCTGACCCCGCTCATGGGGGAGGCTCTGAGGCCTGAAGGGTGAGTGTGTGACGTCCCTTGGGGCGGGAGCCAAGTCTGGGGGAGCCTGGCTCAGGGTAGTGCCTACAGCGACTCAGGCAGCCTCTACACGGGAGTCACAGCATCCCCAGAACCTGCCCCCCCCCCCCCCAGTAGAGAGAGAGCAGCACTCAGAGACCAGAGGCCCAGCACAGCCTGCAGGCGGCAGCACTTACTTGCGCTCAGCACGACCCTCTCCTGCGGGCAGGCACCGCCGGGAGCGAATGAAAAGGACAAAAGACAGGCTGAGCCCATGTCTGAGGGCCCCTGCTGGAGCAGCGGCGGCTGTGGTGGGGCCCTGTGTCATCGGTCAGTGAACTGTTTGGGCGTCCACATGTGAACGCACTAGCCAGCCGCACAGCGAACTTAGCTGCCTTGCTCTGGAGAACCTGAGGCCCTCCTGACTCTGCTGTGGAATTCCTGGAGCACGTCCATGGCCCCCCATGCTCTGGCCTGACTCTGGAGTCCAGCATGGGCATCGGCCAGGTTCTGGGAACTGCACCGCACCTATGAAGTGTGCTTCAGCCCCCCCCTCCCCCCGCTCCAGCGCCCTTAAAGCTCAGCTTTGTGGGGACAACGAGCCTGAAAGCCCAGATGGGACTCAGCACGATGCCTCCCCTGGGGGGCGCACCCAACTGCGACTTTGTTTCTGCCCTACTGTGCTGTGAGCTGCATGCTGTAGTGGGGGTAGGGTTTTTTTTTTCTGTCCCAGCTGGAGCTCCTGCCACCTTTTCCACAGGGCCCGTTGGTGTGTCCCTTTCACACCTTACACCTTGTTGTAGGTTCTTTTTGTTTATGATTCATTTATTTATTTTTTGGTTTTTGGACCACAGCCAGCGACGCTCAGAGATTACTCCTGGCTCTGAGCTCAGAAATCGCTCCTGGCTCGGGAGACCATATGTGATGCCGGGGATCAAACCCAGGTTCGTTTTGGGTGAGCTGCGTACAAGGCAAACACCCTACCACTGTGCTATTGCTCCAGCCACCCTTGCTTTTTACTTTTTGGGTTGCACCTGGTGGTGCTCAGGGCACTTTTTGGGGTGCAAAGATTGAACCCTGTCAGCTGTGTGCAAGGCAAATGCCCTCCGCACCGTGCTCTCGGTCCAGACCCGTTCCTGCAGGTTCTTTGGCCTTGCTGATGGTGGGGGGCACTAAGGCTTGGAAGACGCTGGGGTTCCCCACAGACCTCACTGCTCGCTCATGACTGGGCAGTTTGGGCCTCACTGGGTGCCTCCTGTCCGTGTACTGATGGGGGCTGTATCTCCCCACCTGGGCTCCCCTGGCCAGGAAGTAGTGCCTGGATCAGTGACAGCTGCATGGGGGTACAAGGGCGCCCGATCCAGCCAGCTTTGAAAGCTCATGGGTGTGGGCAGGGCCCTCAGAGAGAAGCGACCGCACCACTGTGAATGAGCGAGGCCAGGTCCAGCACTGCTGTGAGCCAAGCGGATGGCTCTAGCTCGCTCCTCCTGTTGCCCAGAACCTCTGGCCGCCACATGCGCAGGCGTCCAGCTGTTGCTGCCACCTGCAGCGAGTCCCCTGGGGATCAGCTGGCATTTAGTAGCCCTTCTGCTGGTGAGCTCCAGAGGCTCTCTGAGCCCTGGGGTGCATTGAAGGAGGGGTAGCCGGAGGCTTTTCTGCTCCAGAGTCGGTCGATGCATCCCTCCAAGTAACATCCCCACTGGGATGTGGGTGGAAGGAGCCGTCTCCTGGGCGCCTCTGAGAGTGAGGGCCAGTCACATACTCTTCTCAAACCATGGCGAAGAGTGAGGGGACCTAGACGGGACCCCAGTGATCCAGCAGAAGGCACAGCACACCCTTCCATGTGGCCCCTCACAGCTGTGTTCCTGCTTTGAGTGAGTGCAAGCCTCACCCTTCCATGGAGCTCGGGTGCACCTGAGGGAGGCCTCTCCCCTTTAGGGACTCTCCTCCCTCGTGGGTGCAGGCCCATAGGTCAAGGTCAGGTTGAAGACTCTTTGAGCCGTGCTCCAGTCTGGACTATGTGGGCCGAAATTGCTCCTGGGTGCATCTGGGTCTGCAGCTGGCTCCTACCTGTCTCTCCAGCCCGTTTTTCCACAGACATAGTATCAGCCCACCCAGGCCTCCTTACCCCCATCCCTGCCCAGTGCCCAGCAAGAAGAGGTGAATGCCTGTCCCTGGTTCCAGCGTCCTCTGGGCAAGCACAGGGCCATCCGCCGCCCTGTTTTCTGAAGGGGCAGGTCCCCCTGCCTGGTGCTTGCAGACAGCCTGAGGTATCGACTACTGTTCCTCCCAAGAAACTGGGAGCCCCAAGCAGAAGTGAAGCCGCTGGGACTGTGTGATCCGACTGTTCCTGCTCTCCTCAGCCCGTGACCGGCGAGGTCACCCGGGGCTCTAGCAGGCGCCTCCCCAGACCCAGTGAGCTCCTGAGTTGGCAGGACAGGTAGAGTGCCCTGGTGTCACAACCAGCCCACAGGCTGCCCGGACCTCCACCCAGTTCCTCCTGTGGGGTGCCTGGGTGCAACCCTCCTACCTGGGGCTCCGGCATACCAGAGATCGAACCCTACTCAGTTGTGTGCAAGGCAAACGCTGTCCTCGCTGTGCTGTCATTCCAGCCCTGTCAGCTTGTTCCCCCGAGACCCAGCAGAGAGCCTGGCTCTGGGTCCTGCCTCCCCCGGCCCCTCGATGTAGTGTCTACGAAAGTGGCGACGTCCTGGTGCCACCCTCCCGCTCCAGGAGCCGAGATTCAGCCGAGACCCCAGCCAAAGCATGTTTGCGGGAGACTCCTCTGGTGATTCTGGAGCTACCTGGGCTGTGCCCCACAGTGCTCGGGGCTGTGCTGCATAGGGATGGCTCTGCACGGACCTTCTAAACCTAGTGCCTGCCCCCCCACGGCCGGGGTCTTCGCAGGCCACAGTGCCTGCCACGGACCCCAGACCACGGGTGGCAGCTCTGAGTGGGAGGTGACTTGAGTGCAAGGAATGCATGAAGAAATTTAGGGAGTCCCCTTGGGGTGCCCCAAGACATTCCTCCCAGAGAGTATTATTGGGTTATGGCTGTGGCAGGAGAGCCAGGCTGAGGCGTGTCCAGGGCTCCTCCCACAGGGAGTGCTCCTTACACTGCACAGCGCTATTCTAGGGGATCCTGTTTCCAGTGGCTCCTTCCTGGCCCGAAGCTGACTGTAGCCCGCTTGGGAGCTGCCTGCTTTCTTGGGGGTGCGCGGGGTGGCTCTGCTGAGGAGGCGGTGCCTGACCAGCAGTGGGGGAAACCCAGTCCACACCTGTTCCGGCACACGGCCTTTCCGGCGCAGCCCTTGCGGACACCCCCTCTTGCCAGCTCCCCGATTCCCTAGGTTTGTTTCCAGAGGCCGCCGCCTGCGGTGCCTGGATCTGGGGCCACCTGGCCTCACGCTGGCCAAGCACAAGCCTATGTGCCTTCACCTGCCCCCCCGCTAAGCCTGTGGGTGTAGCCAGCTCGCTGCGGTGCTGGGTGGTCTGGCAAAGTGCTGGGGGGTGGTGGCAAGCACGATGGCTCCTGGTGAGTCTTAGGTATGGGTCCGGGCCTGACCACGCCCTGTGGGGTGTCCAGGAGGCTCTGGAGGCACGCGTGGAACTGGGCTGGGCTGGCAAGCCTGCTGGTCGGTCTGTCTGTCTGCCTGTGGACTTACCTTGGCACTAGGCCCGTGGCGGCCTTGGCTCCCATCGCCATGTCCAGGCCTTCCCGGGGCTTGGCCGTCTTCTCCCGGTTCATTTGCTGCAAGATGGAATTCAACTCGCTGATCACGTTGGCCTTGGGGCCAGAAAGGATGGGGCTCTTGACCTCAGGGCCGTCACCCCACAGCTTGGAGGGCCGAGGCGGCAGGGCCTTGGCCGTCCCGGGTGGGGGTGGGGCTGCTGTCGGGGCGCCGGCCAGGCCCTCCGCGTCCTCCTCCGGGAGCGCGTCCTGGTAGAGAGCGTTGGGCTTGACCACGAGGGGCTTCAGCTTGGGCTTTGGCGGCACCGGGGGCTTGTCCGCCAGGAAGGCCTGGCCGTCGGCGTAGACGGTGCACGTGTCCACGGGCTCGCCGCCCTCGGAGGACAGCGTGGAGAGGCTGGACACGGTGGACACGGTGCTGGTGGTCTCCAGGTGGTGGTCGCTGCTGCTGCGGCTGTCCGCCTCCTCGATCCCGGAGTCCGTGACGGCGTCAAAGCTCTCTGGGGGCGGCGGGAAGGTGGCGGGCAGGCAGTTGGCGAGGCTGGCTGGCTTCTTGGCATCGGCGGGGTGGGTGGGCTGGCCCGAGTGCAGCGAGGGGCCCTGGGAGACGCCGCCCGACTTCGGCTTGCCCGCGTCAGGGGGCGTGGTGGGCACAGAGGCGACGCGGTCGTCGGGGATATCAAAACTGTTGGCGAATTCCAGGGGCGGTGGCAATGGCTCGGTGAAAATAAAATCCTCGTCCAGGTCCACGGACGCCAGCGGGGGCGGGGGGATACGGAAAGGCAGGGCCACCGCCTCCTCCACGGATCCCGCCGCCACCAGGGTTCTGCCCGGCGCGGCGTTGGCATTGGCAGCGGGCTCGGGCCCCCCCGAGATCTGTAAAGCACCTTCGGTGTCAGGGGCGTCCGCAGGCACCTCGAGCGGCGGGCAGGTGGGCTCGGCGTCCTGGTCGGCCTCCTTCTCATCCTCCTCCTCCAGGAAGGCATCCGGCCGGGCGTCCACGGTGTGCACCATGAGCAGGCCTGCCGACTTGCGCTGGGCCGTGTCCATGATGTCGATGAACATGTTCTTTCGCTCGTCGCCCTGGCGCTCCTTCAGCTCCGCCTCGTACTTGTTCTCCGTCTCCTGGCGCCGCAGGGGCCCCCGCGTGTTCTGCCGGGGCCCCCCGGGGAAGGCGGCGTCCGGGCTGGGCCGCATTTTGGTATCAATGTAGAGAGGCTGGTGGAGGTCGGCCTTGGGGGCCTCCCCCTTGGGGCCCTGCTGGGCCTCCTTTATGGCTCGGTCCCTGGCGGACAGCGCTAAGGCCAGTGGAGAGCTGGGGTCCAGCGGCCTCCCGGTGAGCGGGTGGATGTAGCCCTCGGGGCTGCTGTCGCCTTTGGGGTTCTGCGGCCTGCCGGCCTCCCCCTGAGTGCCGGCTTCCAGGGCCCCAGCCAGGTGGTTCTCAGGCTCCCGGGCCGGTGGCCCCGACGGCGGGGACGGAGACGGCGGCTCGGCCCCGTCCTCCTCGGCTGTGGCAGCGGCATTGGTGTTGGGGCGCGGTGGCGGCGGGGTGGGCAGGCCCAGGCCCACGTCCTCGTCGCCCAGGTCGGTGGAGAGGAAGGCCGGGGAGTTCCGCCGCGCCTCCAGCCGCTTCTCACGGTCGCGCACGGCACCGGCGATGGCTGCGGCGAAGGGGCTGCTGACGGTGAGGCCGTCGTCGGGCCGCAGCTGGCCGGGCTCGGGAGCGGCCGGCTCGGCCTCCACGCTGCTGCCCTGGCTGCTGCGGCCGCTGCTGCTGGTGGACGGCTCCTTGACGATGATGGTGGGGATGGGGATGGAGCACGTCTTCTCGGGGCTGTCCTCCACGTTGGGCTGCTTCACCAGCATGCCCTTCCGCCGCGCCGGCTTGGCGGGCACGTACACGGCCTTGCTGGCCAGCTTGCCCACCTCCGAGTAGGGGTTCTCGGGCATCTGGCCCCGCTTGTGGCGGAAGTTGGCCTGGGCAGCCGCGCGGCTGTACAGGTCCTCGGAGTCCAGAGAGTAGCGGTCCAGCTCGCGGCGGTAGTACAGGCCCTTGTCCCGCATCACGGCCGCCACCGTGTCCGAGCGCACGGTGGGCACCACCTTGGCGGCGGGGTTGGGGCTGAAGGCCGGCTTGATGGTCCCGTAGACCCGGGGCGTGGGGGACTTGGGGCAGTTGTAGGTGGTGGGGGAGGGGGGCGGCGGGGACGGGGGCACCGACTGCGGGGGCGGCGGGATGTCCTCCGAGGTGTCCGGCATGGACAGGCTCCGCGTGAACTTGAGCATCGGGGGCGCCAGGAACTGTCGCTCTTCCTCCGTTATCCCTGTAGGCAGGGTCGGGGTGGAGGACAGGGTCAGCGGCGTGGGGGCCAGGCACACCCCACACCACACAGACACAAGCACTGGGGCAGGAAGGGGAGAGGGAGGATGGAGAAAAGGGAGGGTGGGGAGGAGGGAGATCAGGGAGAAGGGTGGAGTATGGGGAGGAGAAACAGGGAGGAGGGAGATCAGGAGGGAAGGAGGACAGGGAGGAAGGAGAATGGGGAGGAGGGAGGGCAGGAGGGAGTATGGAGAAGGAACAAGGGCAGGCAGAAGGGAGATGGGGCAGAGGGTAGAATATGGGGAGGGGAGAGGAGGGAAAACAGGGAGGATGGAGAGGAGGGAGGACAGAGGAAGGAGGACAGGGGAGAAGGGAGGATGGTGCATGCGGTGGCGCTGTCCTGTGGGCCGGGCCAGCCATGCTTTAGTCCTGAGTGAGACTCTGGGGTCTGCTGTGGGGTGTGTGTGCTGGGGACACACTGGGGACAGCCCGGCTGAGGCTGCCTCTTTTTAAGCCAGGCCTCTGGGGGTTGCAAGGACACGCAGGGTGTAGGGGTGACTGACCCTCGTCTGGAGGCTGGGATGGGCCCCCTGACCCTCAGGTGTGAGTTAAGGTGGATAGCTTCCAGCCTGGTGGGTGATGGGTATAGTCCCAGGGGTGTTCCTGAAAGTTGGGGCATGCATGCCTGGCCCGGCCCTGGCAGCCTTGGGTGAGGTCCCTGCCCCTTACCACCTCCCCTCGGGTCAGGCGGACACTGACCTGAGAGAAAGAGCCTGCTGTCTGGTGGGAGGAGACAGGCGGCTGTTAGCAGGCTCCAGGTGGACCCTGACACCTGGTCAGAGCCTGCGGGTGCCCCGAGTGCTCCAGTGCCCAGGACCCCAGCTGTGTGTGGGGGTGGCTGGCACACAGAATCAGGGGCACCTTTCCATGGCAAGGCAACTTCCGCGGGTTCTGGGGAATCCAGACGCCCAGGCAGCAGGTCCAGCAAAGCAGAGCGGTCCCCACACTCCTCCCCTACCCCCCACCGCAGGCGCATGATGATCGAGCTGGTGTTTTGGGGTGCTGGGCTGCAATTGAGGGCCCCCCGGCCTCGTGTCCCTCACCCAGGCGGGCCATGCGTGCCTCTTACCTATGGACTTCTGCCTTCGCATCGTACCTCGGGGCAGGCCCAGCATCGGGCCTTTGGGGCTCCCGGGAACGGTGGGCGTCATCACAGCAATCCCCTGGCGTTCATACATGGACTGCGAACGGGATGGGGGGCTGGTGAGATGCTGCCCTGACCGCACAGCCCCAGGGGTCATCTGTGGGGACCCCACCCAATCTTGAACCCCCAGGCCTCCCCCAGCCACTCACGTTCATGTCGGAGATGGGCGGGAAGCAGCGGCTGCTGGGCCTCGGGCGGATGGAGGCCACCCGGGGCTCGGCCATGCTCTCAGCACTCCGGGGCACCTTTTCCTCAGCCTTATCTATGGGCAGACACCCTGGTCAGTAGGGCCTGGGCGCCCGAGACCATGCAATGGGCAGGGAGAAGCCCACACCCAACCTGGGCTGTGAAAATACAGGGGAGCCCAGAGCTCCCCCAAACTTGACAACACACATACCGCCTGCTCACACACGGGCACACCATGCCTGTTCACATGTTCTCACTCACAGTGACATGCTCATGGACAAACATGCTCCTTCACGCACACTCTCCCACAAACAGGCTCATACACAAACATGCTTACATCCTTACAAACACGCTCACACTTACAAACGTGTGACTTTGCCTTATCAGTAACAGTACGGTAAACCACAAACATGCATGTTTGTATGTTCGTTTGCACGCAAACATGGCTACACACGTACAAACATGCTTACACATACTCCCCCACACTGTTCCACATAAACATCCTCAGACTCACTCGCTGCTCTCCCAAAAAACATGCTTACACATACACTCGCCCATCTCACTCCCACACCCACACAGACATGTTAACACACACCCTCAGACTCATACATGCATACTCTTCCTCCCCAAACATGCTAACACACACCCACACCCACACACCCAACTCTCACACCCGGCAGAGCAGGTTCTGTGAGACGCCGAGTTTGTTACTGGGTCCCCTTAGAGGGGAGTGTGGGACTAAAAGCTCAGGGGCGCAGCGGCAGACACAGGGCTCAGGGCCGAGGCCCCACCCTACACCCAGCAACAGAAACTCAGCTCTGCCCGCACCCCGGGGTCCCACCATCACCACCCTCCAGCACCCTGAAACTGGCGCCAGGGGATGGTCCAGGTCTTGAGACTCCATACGGGGTGGGGGGAGCGGTCCCAGAGTAGCTGGGTCAAACCCTCTACTCCTGGGAGACACCCCCAGCAGAGATCTGGCACCCGGACTCTGTCCCTCAGACTCTGATGGGACTCTGTCCCCTGGGCCCTGCTGTCTCCTCACAGAGGCCCTGTAGCTGCTTTCCTGGTTGTGTGTGTGTGTGTGTGGGGGGGTGCTGCCCACATACCCAGCTCTCCCTTTGGGGCTGGATCATCCCCACCCCAGCAGCTAGGCCTGGCATCCTAGGGTCAGACTGGCTTGGGGTCCTCAGGCACTGAGCTAGAATGCCTGGGTCGTGGATGCTTGTGTGTGAAGGGGTCCCTGGGTCGAGGAAGTTGGCTGTGGGGAGGGGCAGGGTGTGCAGGCCAGGTGGGGCCTGGGCAGCTGGAGTTGGGGTCTCCCAGCCCTGAGTCTTGCAGCAGCACCAGAAGCCTAGGATGCCCCCAGGCCCATGTGCATTGGGGGACGGTGGGGTCCCTGGGAAATCCTGGATCACAGGATGATTTCAGAGACGAGCTGAAAACTTGTAGGGAAAATGAGGGTTGCCTTGGTGTCAGGCCCACAGTCACTGGGCTGTATCATGGTCTGAGCTGCTGACATGGGGGTGTTCCCATCCTGGCATCCCCTCCAGGGTGCCCTGGGCCCTTTTATGTATCAGAGAGACCTTTGTTGGGGGCAGCGGCACTCCTCACCCACATGTCCCTCTCCTGAAGGTTGCACCCCTTAACTCTGGGGCTGTGACCTCAGGGGACCTGGACTTAGTCCCAGTTTCTTCTCTTCCTAAATGAAGGGGTCCCAGCACTGGCCCACGTGGGCTGTGGGGGACCATGGCCTTGCACCCACTTCCACCATGGAAGGTCAGAGCTACAATACAGCTTCCCAGAGAGGGGCCCGGGCGAGCCAGCATGTCCTGGAGCCCCTGCCTACACCCCCAGAGCACCCCAGAGCACAAGGACGTGAACACAGGGGGGCAGGGAGACGCACACGGACGGGACAGACGGGAGGGACAGGACGCGTCACGGCACATTCCACGCTGACAGCGGGGGCGTGCGGGGGGCCACACGGACGCGCCCCTTACCCTTCTTCTTCCGCACGGAGGCTTGGAAACAGAGATGGAGCGTGAGACCCCACCCTGGGGGGGACCCAGCGCGACACCCTCAGGTGGGGGCTGCTCTGGACCCAGGGGAGTCGCCTAACTTGCTTTTTGGGGGTGACCAACCTCACAGCCCCCGCGAGGAGGCAGGGGCGATTACGGGGCTTGGCCGGCAGTGGGCATTGCAGGGTTTTGGGGGCTTGTCAGGAGGGCAAGGCGTGACAGGGACAGGGGTGTGGGGGCCCCCAATTCTGAGTAGGGTACACTGCAGGATCATGCATTATGGGGAGGGCCAATGGTTGTTCCCAGTGGAAAGGGGGTTCAGACTGGGTGGGAGTGACCCTGGTTACAGGCCCAGGAGTGGGGTCTGGGGGCCACAGAGGTGTTGCCACTGCCCTGTATCCCTCAGGGGCTCCCCAACACAGCTGAGTCCCCCGACATGCTCCCCACTGGCCGCCACCCCCAGTCCTGCCAGTTCCCTGTCCCACCCACATCGAGGGTCTGAGCAGCACAACCAGTCGAAGTGCCTTTGGGGTGCCCGAAACAGCAGGGAGTGCTGTTTGAGGGGCACCGTGGGGCAACTTACCTTTATCCACTAGCGAGAGGCCCAAAAAGTCAAAACAAAAATCAATGTTAGATGCGCTGAGCAGGGAGGGCCCATCCCCGCACCCTGCAGCCCACATGGTCCAGGCTGGGTGGGGGAGCGTGCGGGGTGGGGGAGGTCCCCGGGCGCTGGCCCCCTCCTGGGTGCTGGACGGGCGAGCCTTACCGAGCTCCTCCAGCTCCGACGTCATTGACTTGGAGCGCAGGGTGAGCGCAGTGGTCGGGGCTCGCTTGGGTGGTGGCGGGGCTGGAGAGGCAGGAAACTGGGGTAAGGGTCCGGCTAGGGTGGAGGCCCCCTGTGCTGGCTCAGCCATGGCTGAGGTGGGGACGGGCATCCTGCCGTGGAGGGACCCGACAGTCCAGTGTCCTGCCGTTCTCCTGGGACCCCTCAGCAGGGAGCCCTTCCATGTCCTGACGGCCTCTCCCGGGAGGGGGTTCCCCTCACATTGACTTGAGAGCCTGACAACCCCCTAAGGAGAGTCCTGGACACTCCAGTCTCAGCCATCTCCAGCCCATGTCCCCTCTTTCAGGCAGTCCTCCCTCCCTGTCTCTACCAGGCCCTGAAGAGGGCTCTGTGCTGGGGGCCTGGGAGGTCAAAGAAAAGTTAGAACAGTGTCTTCTCGAGCCTCTTCCCATCTAGGGCCATGCCCACGTCCACCCCAGCTGTGTAGTGCCCGCCTGCCCTTCTGACCCCCCCGGGCAGGGGAGACCTTTCTTCCGGGCCGTGTCATCGGGGTCCAGGGACCGGGTCACCGTGACGACCTTGAGGACCAGGTGGTTCCCGCCCTGGCGGATCATGGTCACCACCTGCCGGTGACCAACTTTCACAACATTCTCGCTGTTCACCTGTGGGAGACACGTGGGGCATCAGTGGGGGGGGCACACCCCACCGAGGTGCTAGCACCATTCACAATGTTCCCTTGGGGGCCCTGCTCAGGCCCACAGCCGGGTTCACAGATGAGGAATAGCTGCTAATTGCCTCACACCTCCCGGCCCGCTCTGCCATCGCACTCTGCAGGCACAGACACCCCACGCCCCTCCAGCCCCCACCCCTGGCTGCCCTGGTGCTCCTGGGCCTGGCACGGAAGTGGCGGAGGCGGCAGCTGGCAGGGCCGAGCCCCTCTCCCGTGCCTGCTGCTGGCTTGGCCTGCGGCCCTCGGTGCCCACACAGCCCGCCCACTGCCCGCTGCTGTGGTGGCCGAGATGGCTGGGTGAAGCTCCCCGCTGGGTCCCACCAACCTGTGACTGCCGAGAACCCCAATGTCGATGCCCCCCCCATGACTCCTGCCAGCCAGACTAGGTGCCTGGACTCCAGATCACCCCTAAACCAGACGCCGGGCCACAGTGAGGGGCTATCCCCTCTCGCTTTTCTCCCCTTATGGCTGACAAAAGGGCCACACAGGCCCTGGCCCGCCACAGCCGGAGTCCAGCTTGGGGGCCACCCTGCTTCACTGTTCCCAGAGCACATCAGACCTTTTCTGGTCCCCCAAACTGCCAAGCTTGGCAGTACGCAGCCATTTGGTCCTCCCACCGACAGTCCTCTAGCATCTGTGGGCAGCACCTAGTGGAGCTGTCACTGGCCCCGTATGTCCCCATCTACAACCCATGCCAAGGTTCTGGGGTGCAGAGGCCAGTGAGCAGGAGGTGCTGGGGAGAAGTTCAGTTGTGGGGGCGACGGACTCATTCTGGCTTTGGAGTGACAGGAAGACTGAGGGTGGGAGAGTGGCAGGGGATTGAGATGTCCTTGCGTGGATGTGGGGGTGAGGGCTGGAGTGAAGCTGCTCCAAGGCTTTGACTTCTGTCCCACGACCCTTTTAGGCCAGTCCCAGTGCTGCCTGATGGCGCAGTTCCAGCACTGGCCATTGGAGGACACTGTGGCTGCAACACAAGGCCAGAGTTCCCGGGATCAGGTACCTAGCCAGGGCCTGTTTGTGGCCCGGCTGCATGGCCCCCAGATCCTGCTGCCCAGTTGTCGGTCCCGTGGGCAACCCCACATCCCCCTAAAGCCCAGGAGTGAGCTCTGAGGAGATGTGCCCCAGCCCTTCAAATCCACATGGCCTGCATCCCAAACCTGACAATGAAAGGGGCTCAGCAGGCGGCCAGCACAGGGCCCAAACTCAGTGGCTGCCCTCCCGCTACATTTGCCTCTGCCTGCCCTGACTTTGGGTCCCGAGACTCTGTTCTCAGTGCTCTGATCTCACACCCTGAAATCTGCAGAGGTGAGCTGGGGTCGAGCTGTCACTAAGCAGTGGATCAGGGGAGAGGGTTTGGGTTGAAGGGGAGCAGGGGCACCTGAGCCCGGGGGTGCCAATAAGGTGGGCTATGAAACCCACCACCGCCACTTCCTCCCAGGGTCAGGGCTGGTCCTGGGTGTGGCCAGTGGGATTTGGAGGCCAGGAGAGCAGTTGATAATGGGGTGTGTTCCATCCTGAGATGCCTTTTCCCTGCTGTCGGGGTTGCCCGGAGCCAGGGCCTCACACCCGCCCCACTTCCCACCCCGCTGAGCCGCAAGGTCAGATCGGGGCATGTGTGGGCGTCCCCGGCTTGGCTGCTGGCACACAGGTGAGTGCCCTGCCGGGGCACGGGCACCAGCTGGCACATTCGCCTTCCCACGGGAGAGACGGGAGCAATTTTCATCCGAGTGCCAGAGCTCAGCAGGCACCATGCAGGGGGCAGAGTGCCAGACTCAGGCTCGGCCACAGCGCAGCGAGGCTCGGGCCACCTGGCAATGCCCATGGACAGAGGCCGAGTCCCAGGGTTGCCAGACATCCACACTGGCACCTTCGATATTCTCCGGAGTTTCTGCATCTCTAAACTCCAGTGCCTGGGGCCATAGCAATAGCACAGCAGAGAGGGAGTTTGCCTTGCCCAGGCCCAACCCGGGTTCAATCCCCGGAATTCTATAGGATCCCCGGAGCCTGCCAGGAGCGATTTCTGAGCACAGAACCAGGGGGAAGCCCTGAGCGCTGCTGGGTATAGACACAAAAACAAAAATAACCCCCAGCACCTGGCATGCTTTCCCCCAAGTTGCAGGCTCCTCCATACACAGGCTTCTGGGTGCTGTATCCCTGCCCTTGAGCCTTCCTTCAACCCCGATCCCACACACCACAGGAGAGGGTCTGGGTCTGGGTGTGTCTTGGCTGTTCTGCTCGTCCCCTTTCCACTTGCTCTTCAGAGCCAGCTGGCTGCCTCTACCCCAGCCTGTCGCAGTGTCAGTCAGTCAGTCAGTCAGTCAGTCAGTCAGTCAGTCAGTCTGTCTGTCTGTCTGTCTGTCTGTCTGTCAGTCCTCTGCCCACCATGTGACTGCTGGCACCATGAGCCACCGACTCCATCTGCCTCTCAGTTTGACCCCAGGGCTCTGCCAGCTGCTGCACTGTGAATTCCAGGCAACAGATTCCTCACTGAGGCCGAAGAGATAGCATGGAGGTAGGCTTTTGCCTTGCATGCAAAAAGACAGTGGTTCGAATCCCGGCATCCCATATAGTCCCCCGAGGCTGCCAGGAGTGATTTTTGAGCATAGAGCCAGGAGTAACCCCTGAGCACTGCTGGGTGTGACCCAAAAACCAAACCAAACCAAACCAAACCAGATTCCAAACTGGGGTTGGGCACTTAGAGGTGGCCCCTGGAACATGCCTGATCCACCCATCAGGTGCCAGCATCCCTACAGAGGGCAGCCAAGCCTGCTTGTTCAGCATTTTTAAGTCAAGGTCATTGTGGCGAGAATCTGAATTCAGCGCTGTCCTTCTGCCTGTGGAGGTGGCTCAATCCTGATTTGAGGCTGTGAATTTTCTTTCCAGGCTTGGGGCCACACTCACCTGAGTTCAGGGCTCCCTCCTGGCAGGCCTCCGATTGAACCCAGGTCAGCCACAGGCAAAGCCAGCACCCCCAAACCCATGCTGTTGTGCCCAACTCAGCCTGATTTTAACTGGCACCTGTTTCGAGTTGCCCTGCTACCCCCCAAAATACACTGAAACGACTTTGGTTTTGCCTTTCCTGAAGTCATGTTCTGATGCTGACTGTTTACTGGTTTAATTTTTTTTTTTTTTGGTTTGGGGCCACACCCTCAGGTACTCAGGGGTTCCTCCCGACTTTGTACTCAGGAGTCACACCTGGCTGGCTCAGAGGATCCTATAGGATACCGAAGATCAAACCTGGGTCGGCTGCGTGCAAGGCCAACACCCTCCATGCTGTGCTCTTGCTGTGGCCCTGGTTTAACTTTTCTAGGCCCTTGTGGCCCCATCCCCCCATCCTTCCCGTGTAACTTGATCTTACGAGTAAGACCCATTCCTGGGAGGGGTCTTGGTACCTGTAACTTTACCTGCTAATATATCCTCCCATTTCTGGGAGGGATCTTGGAAGGTTATAAAAGATTTTGCCTAAGGGGCAAAAGGGGATTAGGGATTTGCCTGGATGGAGATTAGAGGAGAGATGGCTAAGAAACAAGGTACTATGCAGGGCTGAATAAGGATTCAGCATAAATGGTTATGTTAGGCCACACACATATGTGGTGGCTAGGGCAAATAAAACTGATATTTCCTGATGCCTGTCTCTGGATGATTTTTTCTACCCGCCTCGACCACCTGAAGTTGCTGACCCGCCGGTTAATGGGGGGGGGGGGGGGATGGAGCCACATGGCCGGAGCCTAAGGACAAAGGCCTCCAGCTCCATCCAGCTCCATCATTAATTCTATTAAACAACAGGCCCGCAACAGTAACTCTAGCCCAAACACATCATAATTGCACAAATCTCATTGTAAGATCTCCCAACACAGGGAGTCTTGGTGGCGTTTCTGGAAACCTAAGGCATTCTCTTGACCCGAGTCCCCTTCCCTCAGAACTCCCTCAGAACCTGCCAAGCCCCCATCCATGTATGTTCAGTCTGTGAAATCTTTCTTAGGGGATGTGGCTCAAGGCACAGCATCTGCCTTGCATGCCTGAGACTCAGCTCCACAGCAAAGTCAAAGTCTTATTTTGGGTAGAAAAAATTCTCTAGCCAGGGCTCAATGACCTCCCTGATCCCACTTCTGGCTGAGCTCAGGTGATCATGTGGGGTGTTGAGAACAGAACCTTGGTTGGCTGCATGCAAGGCAGGAGCTTTGCCTGCTGTACCTCACTCACATTTGTTTGTTTTTATTTAAGGTTTTGGTTATTTTTTGCGGGGAGAGGTCTCGCTCAGCAGTGCTCAGAGTTTACTCCTGGCTCTGTGCTCAGGAATTATTCTTTTTTGTTTGTTTGTTTTTGGGCCACACCCTGCAGTGCTCAGGGGTTACTCCTGGCTGTCTACTCAGAAATAGCTCCTGACAGGCATGGGGGACCATATGGGACACCGGGATTCGAACCAACCACCTTTGGTTCTGGATCGGCTGCTTGCAAGGCAAACGCCGCTGTGCTATCTCTCCGGGCCCAGGAATTATTCTTGGTAAGCTCTGGAGCCCTATGGGATGCCAGGGATTGAATCCAGGTCAACTGTGTGCAAAGCAAACGCCCTCCTAGCTGTGCTATCACTCCAGTCCATAGCACTGGTTATTTAAAAGTGATTTTACGTATGATTAATTGACAGGCTGATTGTTTGTATATAGAGATTTCTTCTTGGATGATGAAGTGAAGTCATCTCCTGGATGCATTTCTGGGTCTGGAGGGTTAGTCCAGCTGTTAGGGTGCTTGTCTGGCACCTGGCTGAGTCAGGTGAGTTCCTGGCATCCTATAAGGTCCCTGAGTCCCACCAGGAATGTCCCACCTGCACACTGCTGCTCCGCAAAACAAAAACAAACCAACAAATGAACAAAAGATCCTCTGCAGGTAGCAGCCAGGAGCAACCACAATGGCCAACTGGCCGAGCACAGAAAGTCCCCAAAAATTCTGCAGCACGTGTGGCAGCCCTGGTGGTACATCCCAGGAACACCCAAGAAAACAGTTCTTTTTGGCAAGAAACTGGATCAGAGAGGCCGGGGGATCCAGCTGCAGAGTTTGGAGACAGGTATGTCACAGAGGATGGCTTCGTGTTCCCATGTCACTCGCCCCATGCCTGGTTGACACCGGGTACAGAACCAACCCATAACCGAAGGCCTTCAATTTGGGTCTGAGTTGCTGCTGGTGTAGCTGGTTGAGGCCCTAATCTGGGTCTAAGAGGAGAATGACAGACCCACAACCGGCAGCCCCATCCCAGAACACGACCCATTCTGAGGTACAAAGAAACTTGTTCAGAGGACTCAGAGGTACACGATGTTATAATTACTGGAAAGGAAGAAAATAAATCAGATTCTTAGAGGACTTGGGAGAAGAGCCGATACTCATTACTGATACTGGAGAGGAAATCTTCCAGATGAAAAATTAAAAAATGTCAAATGGAAATTAAAAAAAAAACAAACAGTGTCTAGATCTAGAAATGCACGTGGCACAAAATAGATGAACCGAGAAGGAAGAGACAAGATTAAAGAGCGTGTGGGGCCCAAGGGCCTGTATCCAAGGGCACTCCAGAGAACCAGTACTTCAGATGGAAGGATGGGCCAGGCGGGGAGTCCAGGCGGACACAGATGGCTGCACACGGCCTCACTGGCACCAAGGATCTGAATTTAGGTTCAGTGATTGGTTCGGAGCCACGGCAAAGTGGGGAGGGCATCTGCTTTGCACGTGGCTCACCCAGGTTTGATCCCTGGCATCCCATAGGGTTTCCCCGAGCCTGGCAGGAGTGATCCCTGAGCATCACTGGGTATGTCCCTCAAACCAAAACAACAGCCCCCAGAAATGCTCAAACATTCCCAAACCAGATAAATATTAAGAAAGTTCTGCCTCGCAGGCTGTCAACTGTGAGGAGACATGGATGCGAAGACGAAGGGCACGTAGTTCAGTGTGGGGTGAATATCCCGGCTGGCGAGGCACAGAAACTAGGAGACCAGAGATATAAGGAGAGACAGATCAGGGGACAGAACCCTGAGATCCCAAGCACAGTCGAGTCAGAACACAGCTGCTCACGGAGACATTCACATAGCCAGAAAGCCAGAGAACCGGGGCTGGCCCACCTGCTCTACCGGGAACTGGGGCTGCCTCTAGGCTGCAGGGGGAGGCGCACCCCATCTTCAGGAGAATGAGAAGGCGAATTTGGAGCTTGGAAACGGAACTGACTTTCCAAAATCAAAATCGTTTATAAAATATTCATGGGGTGGGCCGGAGCCATAGCACAGCGGGGAGGGCATTTGTCTTGCACACAACCGAGCCGGGTTGGATCTCCGGCATCCCATAGGGGCCCCTGACCTCAGCCAGGAGTGACTCCTGAGTGCAGAGCCAGGAGGAACCCCTGAGCACTACCAGGAGTGTCCTCAAACCAAAACAATTAAATCAGTAAGTGAGAAAACACCTGAGCAGGGTGTCTGTGCACTGGAGAACATTAATGCCGGCGCCGCAGAGCGTGCTCAAGAAGCTGCTACATCCGTGTGAGTCTCCAATGGCACCTACCACACCCAGGACGCCAGAGAGTGAGGAGAGAGTGGGGTTTGTGGAGTAAAGTCATCCCGGAAACTTTCTGGGCTCTTCCTCCAAGGTTGGGTGACCACAGGGATTTTGCGCCCCAGAACCAAACCCTCGTCACACAGGACCCAGAGACCAAAGTCCCCAGCAGTCAGGAAGAAGGTTAGGTGGAAGGGGGCTGACCCTGGAGAACCGCTGATTCCTTTTGGGGGGATAATACACTTCTCCAGTCAGATGGTGGCCGACGCATCCCCACCCCCATGATAGGTAAATCCCAGAGATGTGTGCTTGGAAGGTCCAGACAGGTCTCAATGACACGTCTTCAAGGAACCCAATTTCAGAATCCCGGGAATAAAGGGGGACAGTCGCGACAGCATGCCCGGTCCTCCCAGTCTGCATCCTCCTCTTGGCAAGCTCAGGGGACCCGATGGGGTGCCGGGGATCGAACCCGGGTCAGCCGTGTGCAAAGCAGACGCCCTCCCTGCTATCCTATTACTCCACCCTGCTCTGTTCTTTATGGGGAACCTACCCCACTGGGCACAGCCTTGGGGTGGCTGAAGTTCTGTCCCCGAGAGCTCGAGTCCCTTCCTCCAGGAAGCCTCTGTCTGTGGGTTCCAGTTTCCTCCCATCTCCCAATGGTCTCTTTCCCACCCGCTCCCGCTTGGCACGTTCTTTTCTGTGTCTTTCCGGACCTTACTTCTAACTAAAGGCTCATCAAAGGGATTTCTTCATCATGGCGAGTCTGGGGGTGCCTTTCAGCTTGTCCAGCAGCATTTTGGTGATCTGTGACCATCATTCAGCCAGTGTTGCATCCACACTTAGCGCCTCTCCCACCCCCGGTAATGCCAGGCTCGTTCCCCCAAAGTCTCAAATCTTGCACATTTTGTCCTCGGGCTGTCGCGTCTTGCTCAAGGACCATTTTGTTCAGTCGCTCAAGGCTGCCTGTTTGCCTTCACCTCCGGGGCCTCCTGCTGTTCTGCAGTTTCTTTTTCCCCTTCCCTGCACCTTCGGGGTCCTCCTCTCCCTCTATCTGTTCCCCTGGGGTCTGTTTTCCCAACTAATTCTTCCTCCAGTGTCCTTGGCAAGCAGCTAAGACCCCAGAGTGACCCCAGCTTGGCAACTTCCGATCCAGTCTGTTGTTTATGACTTTGCGGCAAAGGCAGGTGACATAATTTATATAAGGCTGGGGTGGGGGGATGGGAGTGGACCCAGAAAAGCCCACACAGTCTTGACAGGGGAAGCAGCAGGATATTTGTCCATTCCTCCACTTTTCGACACTACTATGTGGGTATCAGTGAATAAAACACAAGACAGCCAGAGGGATGGGGCAGGACAAACAGAGGGTCCGGAAACAGATTCTTAGAAATGCAGTAACCAAAGAGTGAGGCACTGAGGGGAGAAAAGGGAAGGATGAAGGATAGTGGGGCCTGTCACAAACATCAGCTCCCATTGGGTCCTTGACCTCAGCATTCTTAAGCCAGTGACCTGTGGGAATCTGGGTGACGGACCTTGGGAGGGACATCCTAGCTGTCGCCTGGTGTGGATGAAATAGTCACTGAGACAGTGTGCAGGGGACTGAAAAATGGGGGTCCTGCATATACCCGGGCCCGTGGGTTCATCTTCTTGGTCCTGACAATGACTCCTTTCCTATCCCTCCCTCCTTTCTCCCTCCCTCCCTCATTCTTCCTCCTTCCCTTCCTTCCTTCTTTGAGGGAACATTATAGGGTGTTGGGGATTGAACCCAGGGCATCCAAGTGAAAGTCAAGTGCCTTCCCCTTCTGCCATCTCTTGGCCCCTCCCGACATCCAGAGGGACTGTGGATATGGGACACCCAAGGACTAAGCGCTTCCTTTGATGTGGAGGCTCTGATTTGAGCCCTGCCACCATCTCGTTCCCTGGGACACCCCCTCCTCCGAGAAACCATGTCCCCCAGGCACAGAGCCAGGATCAGCTCCTAGATACCACCTCCAGAATAAAACAAAGCCAAGCAGCAGAGAACAAAGAAACAACAGTGACAGGTGGGAGTTCACAGAAATCCCACCTTTGCCTCATACCGCCCCCAATCCGCAATCGGGACCAATGCGGCAGGTGGTAGAAACTTCTGCCAAGGTTGTGAGTGTGAACCTTCGCCAAGGTCTGCAGCCCCTTGCAGGGACAGGTCGGAGGACCTTGTAGGCATCTCAGCAGGAGCAGCTATGGGCAGTGGCTCTGCACCCAGAGTGGGCGTGGCGGACTCTGTTATGATTCACCATTGTGTAGTGTCCCAGACACTCTTGGAGGTCCTGTCAGGCCATGGTGATCTTCAGGAAATGGGAGTAGTGAACTGGCCCAGCAGATGAGGCCTGGCATGGGAGAGGCAGCCTGGGGCACATGGGGACAGGCAATCAGGCTTTCTCGAATGTGGTGATGGTGACACTGAGCGTGGCCAGGGGGACGGGAGAGGCAGGCAGCCACTATGGGCAGAGGCGAATTGTCACTAGGGCCGTTTGTCTCTGTTTGTCCTTGCCTGGGTCAGGCTCTGTCACATCTGGAGCTCCCAGGAGGGGAAACCCTGGCAAGGGTCACTGAGCAAGGGTCTCCTCAAAGAGTCTGCCTGGCCGACACAGGCAGTGGTGGAGCAATGAAGACTACAAGAGGGAAGGTGTGATGCGGGGTGCTCTGGGGCCCCATTCTGAACCCCCATTTTATTTAAATTTATTTATTAGGCTTTTCAGGGCTCAAGGGTGACTCCTGGCTCTGAGCTCAGGAATCGCTCCTGACAGTGCTCCAGGGACCCTATGGAATGCCAGGGGTCAAATCCGGCTGCATGCAAGGCAAACGCCCTCCCCGCTGTGCTGTAACTCAGCACCTGAATCCTCATTTCTTTGTTTTTTTGTTGTTGTTTTTGGGCCATACCCGGTGATGCTCGGAGGTTACTCCTGGCTCTGCACTCATAATTGCTCCAGGCGGGCTTGGGGGATTATATGGGATGCTGGGAATCTAAGTCCATCCTGTTCGGCTGCATGCAAGACTAAATGTCCTACTGCTGTGCTATTGCTCTAGCCCCCTCTCGTTTTATTTTAATGTTTGGGTTTTAGGCCACATCCTGTGGTAATCAGGACTTTCTCCTGGCTCTGAGCCTAGGGATCACTCCTGGAGGGGCTCAGGAGACCACATAGGATGTCAGGGATCGAATCTGGATCAGCGCTGCACCAGTGAGCTCCCAAGCGGGTCAGGCCTCATTACTGTTCCTTAACCTGGTCCCGCTGGGTTCAACTTACTGTTTTTTCCCCTCTTTTTTGAGGGGAGGGCGTTGAGCTACATCCGGCGGTGCTCAGGGGTTACTCCTGACTCTGCACTCAGAAATAGCTCCTGGCTGGCTCAGAGGACCATATGGGATGCCGGGATTTGAACCACCATCCATCCTGGATTGGCTGCGTGCAAGGCAAACACCCCACCGATGTGCTATCGCTCTGGTCCCTGAACCCTCATTTCTATCTTACAGTGAGCTTCCCTTGGGCAGTGGGGCACAGACTTGGGGTGGTGAGGGGCCCAGGAAAGGCACTCAATGGGCATCACACACTTGAGTTGGGGTGTTTGCACATGGCAGGTGGGCAGAGGCACATGGAACTGACATTCTGCTCTGTGGGGCAACCTCCCAACACTGGGCATCACTCCTGGTGGCTGTAGGTTCCTGGCAGGACAGTTCGATACTTGGACTCAGCAAGGCTGGGAGCCACTGGCGATGCTTGGGGGTGCACAAGGTGCAAGTGGAATGGGCCTGCAGGCAGTCGGGGGCACCCCCTGCCCTCCCATGTGCCTCTCTGGGTTCTTTCTTCTTGACCAGTGGCTGCCCATCCAGGACTGCGGGAAATGACCTGTCACCTACTGTCACCTGCCCGCTAGTCTGACACGGTCAGGCTGTGCAGTCTCGCTCCCAAGTGACCACTCAAAAGAATGTCGCCTTTGTCACAGAGGTTTCTTCTCTGTGGGAAATGATCCCTCTGGACAGGAACTGGGGGCTGGAAGGAGGAAAAGGGAGAGGCAGGATGCCTCTTCAGGAACAGTATTGAGAGAGAGACAGAGAGAGACATAGACAGAGACACAGAGACAGAGAGAAAGAAACAGGTGGAGAGAGAGATAGAAAGAGACAGAGACAAAGAGACAAACAGAAAGATAGACAGAGACACAGAGACAGAGAGAAAGACACAGAGACAGAAAGAGACAGAGACGAAAAGACAAACAGAGAGAGAGAGAGAGAGAGAGAGAGTCTGACCTAGAGGCAGGTAGGAGGAGCGGGAAACTGGGGACACTGGCGGCAGGAAATATGTCCTGGCAAAGGGTGTTGGACACTGTGTGACTGAAACTCCAATCATCAACAACTTTTTTTTTTTTAAAAGAGAATTTTAAATTTCTCTGGTTTGCAGCCACGGTACAAACAGCCACCTGAGACTTTGCTTTGCAAGGCAGGTGTTTGTCGGCTTGTCACCGTGGTTTAGGATTCTAGGAGCCTCGACCGTCTGCGTCATCCTGTGTATTATCTGGCAGCGGCGGGAGGGTTCGTGGCTCCAGAGGCAAACCCGAGGAACACAGTGTCTGAGTCTTTCAGCTGCTGGGGCCGCCCCCTTGGGCATCACCTCCAGGAACAACTTCCCGTCAGTTCTGCAAAGAAGCAAGCAGGAGCCCGAGCATGTCTGGGAGCATGTGGGTGCCTGTAAGCGCCCACGTGCGGGCGCCTTTGGATCATGCAGGCCCATGTGAGTAGGCGCATACTGGCAGGTGGTCGTGAACATGAGAGCACGCATGAAAACATACGTGCATGTATACCGGGGGACACATGAGTGTACCAGCAGGTAGGAGCCATGTACCATGTATGTGTGAGCATGTATCCCATGTGTGTATGATATGTGACTCATCTGTGTATATCTGTATGAGCATGTTTCCTCTGTATATGTGTGTGTGTGTGTGTATGAGAGAGAGAGAGAGAGAGAGAGAGAGAGAGAGAGAGAGAGAGAGAGAGAGAGAGAGAGAGAGAGATGACCTCCCAGACCCATCACTCAGCAGCATTTGCAAAAAATCTTTGTTCCAGGGGCCAGAGCAATAGCACAGCGGGGAGGATGTTTGCTTTGCACAAAGTCAACCCAGGTTCTACCCCTGGCATCCCACAGGATTCCCCCGAGCACTGCCAGGAGTGATTCCTGAGCACAGGCCAGGAGGAAGCCTTAAGGATTGCCATGTGTGCCCCCAAACCAAAGAAAACAAACAACAAACAACACAGGCCAAGGTCCATCCGTTAGACCATCTCACTTAACTACAATGACAGGGAGCCCTGAACTCCCCAGGCCCCAATCTCTACGTCTTATGTCCTGGTCTCAGCGGTTAAAGGCAGCTACAGTGTACGCAGGAGAGGCAGTGGCACCCCAGAAGGCAGTCAATCTCCTTCCCTGCACACAGAGGGAGGCCCGGCCCAGGGGGAGCTTGACTCTGGCCCAGGCTGGGAAGAGCATTTCCAAGCTGATTCCCAGGCCTGGTCCAGCCCCTGTTGCCCCCTCAGGAGTGGGGTTTGGCCTCACTGAGGGCCAGAGCAAAGCTCAGGGACCGGGAAAGGCAAGAGTTTGCAAGGCGCCACCTCTCTGGGGGGGTTTAGATTCACTGGGGTTGTGTGAGTGTGTGTGTGTGTGTGTGTGTGTGTGTGTGTGTGTGTGTGTGTGTGTGTGTACCTGGGCCCTGGTCAGAGTCACGGACTCAATTTAGGTGTGTGTGTGTATGTGTGTGTGTGTGTGTGTGTGTGTGTGTGTGTGTGTGTGTGTGTGTGTATGTGTGTGTACCTGAGCCCTGGTCAGAGTCATGGACTCAATTTAGGGGCCCCAGGGCCAGAGCAGAGTACAGCAGGAAGGGCGCTTGCCTTATACACAATCGACTGGGGTTTGATCCCCACATACCACATAGGCAGGGTCTCCTGAGCACCTTCGGAAGGAGATTCCCCTGAGCATCACCCCTCAAAATGAAATAAAACCAGGGACACAATTGACCCAGCTCTGGCCTCAAGCAGGTGGGATTGATCTTGTTTCTGGCCCTTCCTGGTGCCCTAGCAAGACCCTGGCTCCTTGCCCCATGGTGGTCTGGTGTGTCATCTTGGGATGGAGCCAGGGTGTTTGTGCCCATAGCCTCAAGGCAGCACAGGCTGCAGGTTTGCTGAGGGACCCGCAGACCCTCTCCCAGCACCCCTGAGGTGAAGGGTCATGTGGATCACCCAGGACAGTGCGGACATGTCACACTGGCTGGTCTCTGGTCCTGGAGGGTGTCCTGGCTCCTGAGCGTCCTGCTAAGAGCATGGATGAACCCACAGTTGCCATAGCCTGAGCTCACAGCATCCTTGTGGCCACATTCAAGCGTGGGGTTTGTTGACCGTGACTACATCCCCTGTGGATGGCCAGAGACCTGTGGGCTCGGGGACACGGAGGACAGGGGTGGCAGAAATCTTGTCCAGCCTGCAGCTCACTAATGGTGCAGACATTTGGCACAGACTAGTGGGCCTGTCCAGGGGCCCCTGGACAGCAGGATCCGGGCTCGGCTGCCCCACCTGGAGGGGCTCCATGGTTTGAAGTTCTCTGCCCAGAGCTCATGTGGCCCACAGCCAGGATCCTCACAAGAAATGTGGGGGACACACTGGATCCCACAGAGCATGGCCTGAACCTACAACTCATCACTCATTCTCAGGAAGGTGACACAGAGTGATTCCCAAGCAAACACGGAGTGATCAGAGACGCTGAGCCGCCTCCTTTCCCATGCTCCTCCTTTGTGCTCCACACCTTCCTGCCACTTCTTTCCTCCACACCTCCTTCCCCATGCTCCATGTTTAGGGCATCTGAGAGGGCACCCATCACTGGATTTACTCATCCTTTCCCTGGGCCTGGGTGGGTCCCCTCAGGCCAACAGCCCCCACCCAGAAAGCCACCAAACTCTCTGTAGGTTGCTTGTTTCCCCACGGGGCACGGGAGTGTTCTAAGGGAGGGTGGTGAGGGGCCAGCCCAAGCCCAGGTCTGCCCTGCTTGGACCCATCTCCTCTGAACAAGGAAAATGCTTTCAGTGCCCTTAGCTGAGGCTGGACCTTCCTCCCAGCCAGCCCCGGACATGCTGAGCTGGGACCCGGGACGGGCCCGAGTGGGGCTGCTGCAGGGGCTGAACGAGGCTGGATGGAACTCTGGCCCCGATTCATGCTGGGCAGCCCGAAATTGTAGATGGGCCCACCAGTGATGCCAGTGGGGGGGCAGGAGGACATTCTGGAAGGCACAATGTACATGAGCCTTTGGGGGAGCACCTTGGATAAGCAGAGACATTTCTGGTAAGGGTGGGGATGCAGAAGAAAGTGACGCAGGGCAGTGGAGTGGCAGCTCCTGGCAGGGGGAGGGCGGATGGTGATGAGAACCCCATTACCTAGGAGAATGAAGCACAGGGAGGACTCCCTACCTCTGGGGACCCCTCTGGAGACCATGCCTATTGCTAAAACAACACAGAAACACCAAGGCTACTCCTAGAGAATTCTAATGATATTGTACGGCTGGTCCAATCTTCTGCCCAGTACTTCTTCTGGGGTCCCCCATCTGATGCAGGATCTCAGGGTGGATCTGTGCCCCCCGGAATGTGTGTTTCACTTTCAGGGCTATAAGATGAGGCTGGGGGTGGTGGTGGCTGTGGCAAAGGGGGTAGGACAATGACATGGAAACCCTCTTCCGACCCCTTTCGAAAGGGGACTTAAAGGAGCCGCAAGATGGGATTCTGGGACTTAGCCAGACACAATGGGGAGAGCAATTGCCTTACACGTGGTCGACAGGGGTTTGATCTCCGGCATCCAAATGTTTGATCCCCCAGCACTGCCAGGAATGATTCCTGAGTGTAGAGTCAGGAGCAAGCCCAGAGCATCACTGAGTGTGGGCCAAAAACAAACAAAAGGATGGATTTTTTTCCTCTATTCTAAAACCCCCCCCTTTTTTTTTTCTCACCCTGGGAACTGCTTACATAGCAGAGGGACTCACAAGATCATTTTGTGGAACAACTGGCTCTACATAAAATATTTTATACCATCACCACAGAGCTTCCCCAAAGGAAATGCAAACATACCTTTACAGTATCCTAAAACAACACAAAAGGGCACTTGCCTTGCACACAGCCGACCTGGGTTCGCTTCCTAGCACCACATAAAGTCCATCCAGTCCACCAGGAGTAATTCCTGGGAACAGAGCCAGGAGTAACCCCTGCATGTTGCTAGGTGTGACCCCCAAACCAACAATAAAACCAGCCCATAGACAAACAAAATCAGCCCATAGACAAAAAAAATCCTGAAAGAATTTGGGACAGATTGGCAGGGACTTGTAAGACACGGATCTCAACACGCTTGAGTAAGGAGAGGCAGAATTGTGCCAAGATGCCTGGCAAGGGGGGATACAAAGCACTGTGGGTTTCGGGGTCAGCTCATCCAGGCTCTGCCCACTATTCCAGCACCGGGGCACTCCCACAGAAGCTCACCGGCCAGTTCTAAAATGCCTGTGTCTACGCTGGGCACTTAGCACAACTCTTTTGTTTGGACAAAGAATAAAGTTGGGGGGCCGGGCGGTGGCGCTCGAGGTAAGGTGCCTGCCTTACCTGCGCTAGCCTAGGAGACGAACCGCGGTTCGATCCCCCGGCGTCCCATATGGTCCCCCAAGCCAGGAGCGACTTCTGAGCGCATAGCCAGGAGTAACCCCTGAGCGTCACCGGGTGTGGCCCAAAAACCAAAAAAAAAAAAAAAAAAAAAAAAAAAAGAATAAAGTTGGGGGCCGGAGCAATAACAAAGCAGGGAGGGCATTTGCCTTGCACATGGCAGACTTGGGTTCGATACCCGGCATCCTATAGAGTCCCTCAGAGAGCACCACCAGGAGTGATTCCTTGAGCACAGAGCCAGGAGGGCCCCCCCACAAGTGCCGCTGGGTGTGGCCCCCAAACCAAAAACAAAAAAGAGAAGCAAGGTTGGAGGATTAACTCATCCTGATTTCAAGGTCAAGTTGTAGTGGGGACTTGTCCTGGGGATGGGGGACTGAGCGGGTGGGGGGGGGCGTGCGGAAGGATGAAGAGACAGCGGGGTGGAACCCAGTACTCTGAAGAGACTCGCCTATGACTGGGAAGAGTCAGGACTGCCGGACAGCAAAGTGGGTCAGTGCCAGAAAGAAAAATCTGCAGTGGCTCCTCCGTGCCCTTCTCTGAATGTGCCTGCCACCTGCCGCCTCCTTTCCTCCGTTCCCTGGATATTCAGTCTCACAGGATAATTCCTTTGATTGATGTTCCAGGAAAACCAGTACAGGTGTCATGATTCCCCCTATTATTCCGCCATTTTTCTCTCTCAACCCATGGCTGAAATTTTCTGTTTCTTTTCTTCTTCTTGCTTTGATTTGCTTCTCTCTTTGTTTGGGGGTCACACATGGCTGTGCGCGGCAGGGGTGTGTGCGTGTGTCCCTGCAGGGGGTGGTGGTGGTGGCTCGTGCCCCAGTTCTCGAAACCACCTCCCAGCCCCAGCTCCCTGCCAGTGTGTGTGTGCGCGTTGGAGCAGCGTTAATGGACTTGCAGGCTCTTTTCCTAATAGAGGCGCTTGATGCTTAATGACTCCCTCCAGGACTGCTTTCGAGGCTCGCGTTACGATTTGATATGTTGTGCCTCCCTTTTTTGTTTAGTTCAAAGCCTTTCTGATTTCCATTTCATTTCTGCTCTCAGCTACCAGTTATTGAGAGTAGTCTATTTTTATTTGTGGGGTGGGGGATGTTGCAAATAGTAAAGGGATTTCCCTAGGCGTCAGCAGCTAGCTCACTTGTTCCTAACCAGACCCAGTGCTGGGAATGAGGCTGGCCTGACCAGGTTGGCTTTAAGTCTATGACTTGTTTGCTGAATCAGAATGTGGCTTATCACAGTTGACATTGGTTCCAAGTGCCCTTGATAAGAAGGGAGATCTAGAAAGGAAGAGCAGGAAGAGGAGGAGGAAGGAAAGGAGGAGGAAGGGGAGGAGGAAAAGGTTCCGTCCGATCTGTATCCTGTATGTGGTCTGGACCCCATCTCCATCATTCAGGATGAGACTGAATGAGACTGAATGAGACTCAGTTTCCATGCTCCCCCCGCCTCTGTCCTGTGGCCCCGGGGACCTTCCCTGCATCTTCCTCATGGGCACGCAGCCTGTGATACAGGCCAGCAAACAGTCTCATAATTTCCTTCCAGGCCCCTTGCCTGGGACCTTCCAGAGAACAGCAGGACCCCCTAGAAGAAGCAAGGCCCCTGCTGGATGACTGGCTATGGCTGGCACCCCCCTCTCAGGGCTGTGTAGCTGGGGTCAGGCTGCAGGCGAGCCCTGAGCTGGTGGAGTTCCCAGACAGAAACAGTGGGCAGGACACAACCTCCTTGCCCAGGGGTGAGGATTAAGGGAGAAAGTTTGCAGGATTTGAGAGTGGGGCTGTATCTGCAGCAGTGAGCTGAAGGGACGATTGTGGGGCCTGTATACAGCCCAGCCCCTACTGCACTGCAGCAGGGAAGGACCCCCTGGGCATCTATACTGTTCACTCCAATCAGGGGTATCCATGCTTCCACGCCTGTACTGGCCTGTCTAGTATAGCCCCTGCTGGAGGGGCAGAACCTGCCCTGTGCTGGCTGATATGGGACTGGAAGGCAGACCTCATTAGGTGCTGGGAACCATGAGAGAGAGAGAAAGAATTACAGGTTGCTATCCTTGATATACACAGAGGCAACAATCCTCAACAAAATACTAGCAAATAGAACCCAACAATTCATCAAAAAGATCATAACACCAAGACCCAGTAGGATTCACACCACAGATGCAAGGCTGGCTTAACTAGTTAATCAATAGAACATAACATATCATCAATAAAACCATATGATCATAGCGATAGGTGCAGAGGAAGCATTTGACAAGGTGCAGCAACCATTCATGATCATAACTCTCAGCAAAATGCGAGTTGAAGGAACTTTCTTCGGTATAGTCAAAGTTACTTACCACATGCCCACAGCAAACATGACACTCCTCAATGGTTCTGATTTTAGTATATGTGTTGCCGAAGGGAGCACAAACATTATACTCAATGGGAAAAAATTGAAAAGATTTTCCTCTATGATCTGGCACAAGACAAAGTTGCCCAGTCTTACCACTTTTATTCCGTATAGTACTGGAGGTACTTGCCATAGAAATTAGGCAAGAAAAAGATATCAATGGCATCTAGATAGAAGTCAAGCTCTCTCTCTGTTTGCATATGACAAGATATGCAAACACATACTTAGAAAACCCTAAATACTTTATAAAAAGAAACTTCCAGGAACAATGGATTTGTATAGTAAAATGGCAGCTACAAAATTAACATGCAAAAATTTATGGTTTTCCTATATACAGGTAATAAAAAAGAAAAGATTTTTAAAGAAACAATTCTTGAGCCAGGGGCCGGGAAGGTGGCGCTAGAGTTAAGGTGTCTGCCTTGCAAGCGCTAGCGTAGGACGGACCGAGGTTCGATCCCCCGGTGTCCCATATGGTCCCCCCAAGCCAGGAGCGATTTCTGAGCGCATAGCCAGGAGTAACCCCTGAGCGTCAAACGGGTGTGGCCCAAAAATCAAAAAAAAAAAACAAAAACAATTCTTGAGCCAGAGTGACAGCACAGCAAGTAAGGCATTTGCCTTGCACACGGTCAACCTGGGATGGATCCGGGTTTGATTCCCAGCATCCTATATGGTCCCCCAAGCCTGCCAGGAGAGATTTCTGAGTGGGAGTCAGGAATAATCCTTGAGCAATGCCTGGTGTGGCCCAAAAACCCAAAAATAAATAAATAAAACACAAAGTGTTAGATTTTAAAAAAAAAATCCTTGGGCCCGGAGAGATAGCACAGCGGTGTTTGCCTTGCAAGCAGCTGATCCAGGACCTAAGGTGGTTGGTTCGAATCCCGGTGTCCCATATGGTCCCCCGTGCCTGCCAGGAGCTATTTCTGAGCAGACAGCCAGGAGTAACCCCTGAGCACTGCCGGGTGTGGCCCAAAAACCAAAAAAAAAAAAAAAAAATCCTTGGGCCAGAGTGACAGCACAGCGGGTAGGGTGTTTGTCTTGCACGCAGCCAATCTGGGTTCAATCCCCGGTATCCCTATAAGATCCCCCAAGCACTGTCAGGTGTGACCCCTGAGGATTACTGGGCATGCCCTCCCAAATTCCATTCACAATTGTGCATTAGAAAATCAAGTACCAGGCCCAGAGAGATAGCACAGCGGTGTTTGCCTTGCAAGCAGCCGATCTAGGACCTAAGCTGGTTGGTTCGAATCCCCATGTCCCATATGGTCCCCTGTGCTTGCCAGGAGCTCTTTCTGAGCAGACAGCCAGGAGTAACCCCTGAGCACTGCCGGGTGTGGCCCAAAAACCAAAAAAAAAAAAAAAAAAGAAAAGAAAAAAAAAAGAAAATCAAGTAGCTTGAGGGGTCAGAGCTATAGCATAGCAGTAGAACATTTGTCTTGTATGTGGCTGACAAAGGGTGGACCAGGGTTCAAGTCCTGGCATCCCATATGGTCCCCAGGAACGATTTCTGAATGCAGACCCCTGAGAACCACCAGGTGTGACCTCAAAACAAAAAAGACAAACAAACAAAATAAAATCCAGAAAGTCAAGTACCTCGGAATCAAGTTAACTAAAGAAATGAGAGACGTATATACAAAGAAAATTACAAAATACTGCTTCAGGAACAGAAGGAAATGGAAACACACCCCCTGCACACGGATTGGGAGGATTAACATCATTAAAATGGCAATTCTCCCCAAAGCATTGTGGAAATTCAGTGTAGTATCTATAAGGATACCCATGATATTTTTACAGAGACAGAGATGAAACACTCCAGAAATTCATATGAAACAATAAACCCTTCAAATAGCTACTATAGAAATCCTTGGGGTAAAAGAAGATGGAGGCATCACTTCCCTCGACTTCAAACTGTACTACAAAGTGGTAGTAATTAGACTCTTAGTTCAATGAAACAGAGTTGAATATCCCTAGACAGAACCTCAGGTATAGGGACAGTGAATCTTCAATAAAGGAGTAAAAATTGTAAAGTGGGGCCCGGAGAGATAGCACAGCGGCGTTTGCCTTGCAAGCAGCCGATCCAGGACCAAAGGTGGTTGGTTCGAATCCCGGTGTCCCATATGGTCCCCTGTGCCTGCCAGGAGCTATTTCTGAGCAGACAGCCAGGAGTAACCCCTGAGCAATGCTGGGTGTGACCCAAAAACCAAAATAACAAAAAAGCAAAACAAAAAAAAAAATTGTAAAGTGGAGCAAGGAAAGTCTTTCTTGCAAGTGGTGCTGAAAAAATGACTGGGAAAGAAAAAAAGAAGGAAGGAAGGAAGGGAGGGAGGGAGGAAGGGAGGGAGGGAGGAAAGGAGGGAGGGAGGGAGGGAGGAAGGAGAAAAAGAAAAAGAGAAAGAAAGAACGAAGGAAGGAAAGGAAAAAGAAGGAAGAAAAGAAAGGAAGAAAGAAAGGAAGGAAGGAAGACAGAAGGAAGGAAAGAGAGAAAGAAGGAAGAACAAACTCAGATCTCTCTTTAATGCTATGCACAAAAGTCAAATCAAAATGGACCAAGAACTTTGATATCAGACCTGATCCACAAGGTATACTGAGGAAAACGTGGGCAGAACACTTCATGACATGGAAGCAAAGGTATCTTCAAGGATGAAACGCCACTGGCCAAGCAAAGATAAACAGAGGGGACTACGTTAAAAATATGAAGCTTTTGGGGCCGGGCGGTGGCGCTGGAGGTAAGGTGCCCGCCTTACCTGCGCTAGCCTAGGAGACGGACCGCGGTTCGATCCCCCGGCGTCCCATATGGTCCCCCAAGCCAGGAGCGACTTCTGAGCGCATAGCCAGGAGTAACCCCTGAGCGTTACCGGGTGTGGCCCAAAAACCAAAAAAAAAAAAAAAAAAAAAAAAAAAAAAAAAAAAAAAAAAAAAAATATGAAGCTTTTGCACCTCAAAGGAAATGATGACCAGAACACAAAGATTGTCTGTGGAATAGGAGAGATTATCTACTCAACACCCATCTGATAAGGGTTTAATGGCACTGGTAGAACTTAACAATTAAAAAAAAATCCAACCTCATCAAAAATAAGAAATAAAAAAACAGGGCGAAGAAATGAACAGAAACTTCCCAAGGAAGAAATACAGATGGCCAAAAGGCATGTGAAAAATATCCTCCACACACATCATTAATCATCAGGGAGATGCGAATCAAAACAATAATGAGGTACCAGCTTACACCACAGAGACTGGCAAACATCACAGAGAACAAGAACAACCAGTGCTGGCGCGTATGTGGGGAGAAAGGGACTCCCATTCACTGCTGGGGGAATGCAGACTGGTCCAGCGTTTTGGGGAAACAATATGAGATTCTTAAAAAAATAATCTAGAAATTGAGCTTCCAATTACCGTATTTGCCGGCGTATAAGACGACTGGGCGTATAAGATGACTCCCTAATTTTGCAGTTAAAACATAGGGTTAGGCCTCTATTCGCTGTATCAGATGGAACGTTCCTGTGCTGCAACTGTATGTACCACAGTGAGCAAATCACAACAAGCAAAGGTCCAAAGATTCTACTGGAATAGACTTCCTCTCTGACTCTGGCCAATCTTGCAGGCTTTTGACAGTGTAGATTTGGGTCCAGAACAGTGTCTAATTTGCATGCATCAAAAGCCTGCTTGCATTGGCTGAGTGAGAGAGGTGGTCCGAGCAGCCTGGCAGTGATTGGTGCAGGATCGAGTTGCAAAATTCGTTTTGTGGCAATATTCAGACAATTTTTGTTTAGCAGCATATTGAAACATTTTTTGGGATATACTCGGCATATAAGACGAACCCCAATTTTTGGTTGACTTTTTTTTGTTTCAAAAGTTGTCTTATACGCCGGATAATATCCTAGGAGCCCCAAAACAATGTAGAAAATCCTTCTGTGGGGCCAGGGAGATAGCACAGCGGTAGGGCATTTGCCTTACATCAGGGGTCTCAAACTCTCGACCCTCGGGCCGAAACGGCCCTCTGTACAATGTTTTGTGGCTCTGCCCTAGAGGAATCTTTTTTTGTTTTGTTTTGTTTTAGTTGTTTGAGTCACACACCCCAATATTCAAGCTTACTACTGACTTAGCACTCAAGGATCACCCCGACTTTGCCTCCTGCGACCCCCAGGTAAATTGAGTTTGAGACCCCTGCTTTACATGCTTCTGACCTGGGAGGGAGGGACCCAGTTCAATTCCCGGCATCCCATATGGTCCCCCCAGCCTGTGTGTGGGGGGCTATTTCTGAGTGCAGAGCCAGGAGTGACCCCCGAGCACCTCTGGGTGTGGTCCAAAAACAAATCAATCTATAAATAAATTAAAGTTAAAAAAAAAAGGGGGCCAGTGAGGTGGCGCTAGAGGTAAGGTGTCTGCCTTGCAAGCGCTAGCCAAGGAAGGACCGCAGTTCCATCCCCCGGTGTCCCATATGGTCCCCCCAAGCCAGGGCAATTTCTGAGCGCTTAGCCAGGAGTAACCCCTGAGCATCAAAGGGGTGTGGCCCCAAAAACCAAATAAATAAGTAAATAAATAAAAGAAAAACCCTCTGTACTTCTATATTCATCTAAGACCTATTCACAATAGCCACAATCTGGAAACAGCCCAACTGCCTGAGAACAGGTGAGTGGATAAAGAAACTGTGGTACGTCTGCGCCATGGATACTATGCAGCTGTTAGGAAAGTGAAGCCGTGAGACATGGAGAAGATGACACTGAGTGATATGAGGCAGAGGAAAGGGCCAGATGGGGTGATCACACTCGTTTGTGGGATAGAAAAAAAAAGATAAGATAGTGTGGTAATAATGTCCAGAGGCCATAGAGACAAGGGTCAGGAGGACTGTCCATGGGAGGAAGCTTGTCACAGCGGAGGTCACAGGGAGGGCAGAGAAGGGAGCACTGGGACAGGAGACTTGGGAATGAGCACTCGGACAGGAACTGGAGGCTGGGAGGAGGGAAAGGGACGGGCAGGAGACCCCTTCAGGGACGGTAGTGCAAACTACAGTGTGTGGCAGAGAGAGAGGAGAGGGAGAGTGGGGAGAGAAAAGAGAGAGGGAGGGGGCCTGGAGAGATGGCACAGCGGCGTTTGCCTTGCAAGCAGCCGATCCAGGACCAAAGGTGGTTGGTTCGAATCCCGGTGTCCCATATGATTCCCCGTGCCTGCCAGGAGCTGTTTCTGAGCAGACAGCCAGGAGTAACCCCTGAGCATCGCTGGGTGTGGCCCAAAAACAAAAACAAAGAGAGAGGGAGGAAGAGAGAGACCCCAAGTACTGTTTCAGCAACCACACCAAGGAGCAGAGCCCAACTCTGAACCCCAAAATGCCAACTCAACCACTGGAGACAGGAAGCTAGGGAGGCCCCACAACCTGTACCTCATGAGCACCCCTGTCCTAATGCCCACTGAGTCCTGATGAGCTCACAGCCCACTCTCATTCATTCATTTACTACTGTTCATTCACTCATTCATTCATCCACTCCCTTTCCTCACTCAGTTATTCACTTTGATTCATTCACTCTCTTCTTACTCATCCTTTCACACCTACACTCACTCACCTATTCACACTCATTCATTCACTCACCCACATTCATTCCTTCAGTCACCCACTCACCCGCCCACTCATTCAATCTCATTCATTCACTCACCCATCCACATTCAATCACCCACACATTCATTCATTCATTCACTCACCTACTCACACTCATTCATGTATTTGCTCACTCACCCACCCACTCATTCATTCAGTCACCCACTCACCCACAACTCATTCATTCATTCACTCATCCTTGTGCTCCTTTCATTCATCCACCCATTCACCCAATCACTCATTCACATATACACATGTATTCATTCACTTATTCACCCATTCACTCATTCATGCATGTATTCGTTCGTTCCTCCCTTCCTCCCTCCCTTCCTTCCTCCCTCCCTTCCTTCCTTCCTCCCTCCCTCCCTCCCTCCCTTCCTTCCTTCCTTCCTTCCTTCCTTCCTTCCTTCCTTCCTTCCTTCCTTCCTTCCTTCCTTCCTTCCTCCCTTCCTTCCTCCTCCTTCATTCATTCACCCCCCCAACTCAAGTCCTGTGATACAAAGCTGAATAACAGCTGCAGATGTGCGGGGTGATGTTCAGACAGGCCGGCCTATGGGGTTCACTGCATTCTACCTGAAGCCAGCAGGTCCAGGTCCAGCCTATCCTGTTTCAGAGAACAGAAGGTTCCTCCAGACCCAGGTGGTCCCCAATAAGCATCAGGACCCTGGGGGTCACTATGGTTCCCCCCGGCATCCACTGAGGAGGGAGGTGCAGACCCCCACAGCCGACCCCGACTCCAGGCAGTCACGTAGGGCTGCACAGGAACCTAGGACCCTGCAACTGACAGAGATGGTGCTGAGGGACTTGACTTGGCAAAGCACACACTGTATGTGGCACCATGTTAGGAAACACCTAGAACCACCATGAGACAGTGACAATGCGTGTGCAATTGTATGTGTGTGTGTATGTGTGTGTGCACTCATGTGTGATGGACTTGGGCATCAGGACAGGTGAAGGTGACAGGTGACCTTCTCGGTGACAGAAGGTTCTGGGAGCAGGTAGGGACGTTGGCTATGTAGTGTTGTGGACACACGCCAGCTCACTTGACTGACCCATCTCTATCCTGGGGGTGGAGAGGAGAGAAAAGGGGGGAGAAGGGGGAGGAGGGAGAGTAAGAGGAGGAGGGAGGAGGAGTGACACCCTTCACTTTCCTCAAATCCATTGCTGAGTGGGCAGGGCTTAGTGTGCCCCCCAGCCCCGGTACCAGGCCCCCCTCGAGCCCCCTGAGCGTCTCTTAGTTAAAAATCCTCTGCACCATCTGCAGTGACGGGAACAGAGTCAGGATTTAGAAGCACACACTGCATCTTGGATGGGCTCTATGAGTCATGGTGCAGCCCCCCAAACCCTTAGACCTGGGAGGTTACCCCCAAACCTTCAGGCTTTGCTTTGCCAAAAACAGGGCTAAGTACGGTTTGCTGGGAACAAAGTAGAGGGGAGTGACGGAGGAGAAGAAAGCACAGACACACCAAGGAACTTGGGGGCTGCTCCCTGCAACCCAGACTGGGAAGGTCACCCATGCTGTCTGGGTCACCCAGAGCTACTTCTTGTCAACGGGTCCCGTGAGCACCCGCCAAGTCCTACACCTGAGGGATGTGCGTGTCTCCATCATTTCCAGGATTAGGGACCCTGGGACACCCACAGAAGCTAACACCTTACCTTCCTCCACTTAAGTCACTTCATAGATTTGGTAAGATGGACTGCAGGAGCCACTGCTCACTCACTCACCTCCCCCCCGCCCCCGCCCCATCTCTTCCAGAGGCCGGGGCACAGCTCATCCATCTGGGGGGCAGCCTTGTTTCTGGGCATGGTAACTCCAGAGGGTCATTGTTGGCACCACACTCTGAGAGAGGGGGAGGCCACATCCCCGAAGGGCTGGGACACCTGTGGAGCGGTGACAGGCGTTTGCTGAGAAATTGGGGAGGTGACAGGTATGTGGGGGTGAGGTGACGGGTATGTGCCGGTGATGTGGAGCCACCAGAGATGAGATGGGTCATGTGTGGGAGGCTTCCATGAGCTGAGGGATTCTGATCAGCCAGCATAGGGAGCATCCCTGGAAGGTGTGAGCATAGCAGGGAAAACCCCCCAAAAATTTCATCCTGGTTAACAGCCACGGAATTAATCCTACCCAGATTAACCAGGAATTCATCCCACCAGATCAGGCAGGAATTAATCCCACTGAATCCAGCAGGAATGAATCGCATGATCAGGCAGGAACTAGTGATGTATTGAACCCGAAATCTCAGGGCCAGCACAGTGGGGCATACCGGACTTGCACCTATCTGGTTCTGGTGGAGCCCCAGCACTGCACAGGGTTCCCTGAATATCACCACAAGTAGTCTCTGAGCACTGATCCTGTAGTCCATCCTGAGTACTTCCAGGGTCCCCAACCCCCCCAAAGAAAAACCAACCGGCCTTCCAACTATGGCAGGACCTAGCAGTCACCCAGAGGTATCGGGCTCTGTAGGTGGCCCTGAGAATGCCCAGTAGGTGGAGGAGCCCAAACAGCCTTGGGAAATCCAAAGGCCATCTGCAATTGAACCCCAAACTCCTGGCACTGGGGAGAGAGAATGAGGGAGTTCAGCCTGATGGACCAAAGGTCTTGGAACACCTGCGTTATGGTTATGGGATCAGGGAGGGTTGGATGACACCCTGCTCTTGCCCAAAACAAAGGTGAATGTTCCCCCAATTTTCTCTTTCCTTTTCACCTGGCCCTTTGATATGTAAACGTCTATCTGGTTCTCATTCCACCCTCCTCCACCCCGTTGAATTTGTACTGAGAATAAAGAAAGGTCAGTTTGGCTTGGGAGGAGAGAGAGAGAGAGAGAGAGAGAGAGAGAGAGAGAGAGAGAGAGAGAGAGAGAGAGAGAGAGAGATGTACAGAGACAGAGAGAGATACAGAAACAAAGATAGAGAAAGGGAGAAAGACAAAAAAACAGAGTCAGGAGACACAGAGACAGAGAGACAGAAAGATACAGAAAGAGACAGAGACAGACAGACAGAAACAGAGACAGAGAGAGACAGACACAGAGAGACGAGACAGAGAGACCACAAGGCAAGAGGCCAACCCGATTCCATAACTCTCTCTTGCCCGACTTGGTTTATTAATTTTTCACAGCAGCCCTTCTTCAGACCCATTCATCTGAGGTTGGAAATATGGCACGTGGGGTGATTTCACAATGTGGGGATTTATTTTACAAGGAGGTTTCTGCAGCCCTCGATGGTCCCCCTTTTTTTTGCAGTGCTCCATGTATGGGGGTGCAGCGTAATAAACCACCCACCCACCAAAGGGGAGACAGAAGACAGATTTTTTGCAAGGTGGCCAGATAAAAGGGGAAAGAAAATCAATATGGCCAAGTTAATCTGCTTTCTAAGCTTCCAGCTTCGAGCAGCCAACGTAAGCTGGAAAAAAAAAATGATGAAACAACAAAACGGAGAGTCCTCAGCGGTGGCTAATAAGGACGAAAGACACTCAACCGGTGGACCAGTCAGAGCGCCTGATCTGGGATTAACAGGAAAGCTGAGACGTGCCCGTTCTCCTCAGACTGGTCTGCTATGGGTCAGTGTGGTTCTGATAAAAAACCTCAATAAGTAGCCAGAGCCATGGTGATGGTACAGAGGGGAGAGCATTTGCCCTAAATGCAGCCTTCTGGGTTCAATCCCTGGCATCCCTTAGGGTCCCCAGGTACCACCAGGAGTGATTTCTGAGTGCAGAGCCAGGTTGTGGCCCAACACAAACAAAAAAGTCCCCCGCCCCCACCAGGATCAGAGAGACAACATAGTGGTAGGGCATTTGCCTTGCACAAGGCCTATCCAGGACGGACCCAGGTTCAATTTCCAGCATCCCATAGGGTCCCCCGAACCTGCCAGGAGCCATTTCTGAGCGCAGAGCCAGGAGTATCCTCTGAGCGCCTCTGGATGTAGCCCAAAAAACCACCCCCAAAAAAATAAATCCCTGCCCCAAACAACTCAACAGGGCAGTGTTGTGTGGGTCAGGCCTTTATGGAGGAAAATGATTATGGAAGAGCAAAAATGATGTTGAGGAGGAGAGAGGGGCAAGTGGGGTACACTGAATGAATTTAAAGGGGTTCATTAAAAGGGCTGAGGCCTGGTTGACTGCCCAGTGCTGCTGAGGCTGATGTGGGCTTGTGGGATGAAGGGGTTTCATACTGCAAGGACGTAGGCACAGTGGGCCACAGGGCGCAAGGGATCCCTACCTCACACCACACACTTGGAGTTCCTAGGCTACCTCTCTGCTGTGTGTGTGTGTGTGTGTGTGTGTGTGTGTGTGTGTGTGTGTGTGTGTGATTCCTGGAGGTCTGGAAACTTCCCCTTCATGGAGATCTCATGGGAATGCAGATAGAGGGGCTGGGGACAGTTGGCAGTGTTCATGCCCTGCCCCATAGGGCCCCCCAAGCTTCACTCTGAAGACCCCAAGAACTCCCATCGCAGTGCCGAAAGTACTTTTTCTTTCACGTCACCTGGTCTGCCCTTCCCCCTTTGCAGCCAGATCCAGATATTTCAAAGCCCCCAAATCCATGTGATCCTGAGCCAGGAGTGGCACGAACCAGAGCTTTATAGGCCTGAATCTCTGAAGAGCAGAAAGTCGGGGTGCAGACTGCGTTGCTGTGTCCAGAGGTGAGGCCAGCCACAGTCTCAGAGTGAGGGCCCAGGAGGGAGGGAGCGGCAGGAACCCTTTGGCCCCACTTGCCATCTGGCACACCAGAACACAGAGGTGCCAACTGCCGCCTTTCAGCTCCAGGCCGGAGTCCTCGGTGGAAGCAGAAACACAGCTCTGGGACCCCCATGGTCACCCCAAGTCCCTCTGAGCTGGCCAGCACTTCCTGCTCTCGCCACCGAACATGGGCCTGGACCCCTGGACTCCTGAGCGACAGCCTGCTCCTGCCAGTCTAACTCCACAGACGCCCCTCTGAGGCACTTGGCTGCCTTCCTCCATGCAGGCTGCCCAGGGTCCCTCTGCATACTGAGGCCAGAGCCAAGGCAGAGCTAGAGCCAATTCCACCCCGGACAGTGTCAATGCCCACATGGTCTTCAGCCTGGGGACTCCCTCTGTCCCCACAGTGATGGGGACCTGACGTGCACAGCCACTGGAGATCCAAGACCCCCCTCCTGGGATCCCAGTGATTCACCTGGGATCCAGGCTCGGCTGTGCAGGGGACAAAGCTTGGACTTGGCCATCAGTACATGAGGCATCTGTAGTCTCACCCACTGCCGCCGGCCCCGCCCCTCTGGTCCCTCAGGGTGGGACCACCAGCCCACCTCACTAGGTGGAAGGGCCACTGCAGGGGGAAGGCGGTGAGTGCCCTCGAGGCTGTGTCCGGCTAGTCCCCTCCAGGCGACGCCCAAGGCAGTATTGAGTGTGGGTGGGTGGAAGGGCCCACCTGTACCATCTCCTGCATGCCTGGCCCTGCTCCTGCAGTGCCAGAATGGTAGCCAGAGGCAGGGGTTTGGGCAGGACAGGAGAGGGCCTAGATGGCTGTCCATGGAACTACACTACTGGGAACTTACTTGGGCTCTGAGTGCCACTTCCCAGTGGTCAGGTTTCTGGGTCACCCCAGTGCCCACGCCTGCAGCCTGGACCACAAGACTGTGTCCAGCCACGCTCAGAACACAGAGAAGACATGAACCCCGTTCATGGTCAGACCACTCAGCCACGCCCATTGTCAAACACAGCCATGCCCACTGTCATGCAGCCACACCCACAGATTGGTCACATATGTGGCCACGCCCATCAGCAGATACAACCACGCCCACTGTCAGATCACAAGCCACGCCCACTCTAAGACCAAGGGCCCGTCGCCCACTGATTGCTGCGTGGCCACCCCCACTGCCAGCTAACAACCCCATCCACTGATTGACCACTCGGGCCATGCCCAATTTGAGTGCCAGGCTGTTCTAGCTAGGGGTGGCCCAGCTTCGGGCCTTGCAGCAGCAGCAGCAGGTGGGCACAACCCCATGTCTGAGAAGTAAATCCTTAGGGCAGGTCCGAGTGCCCGCTGCGTGGAAAACCTGGTCAAGGGTGGCCCCTCTGACCTTCCAGGCGACCCTTTGGAGTCCAGCATCCCTCCAGCGTCCACTCTTTCCCAGCCAGCCCGTCCCTCCCCACAGCTCTGAGAGCAGGGAGGCCAAGGAGAGGCCTGGCTCCGCGTCAGTCGGTTTCTTAATAGCCCGCAGCCTCCAGGGACTCCTTTCCTTTCATTTATAGATCTATATGGTTTACCAACTTCCAGCCCAATTATTGCTCAGTGCGGGCACAGGCTTGCGGGCTTCCCCGCTTCACACACGGCTCCCTTCCCAGGAGGGGCCCTGCGGATGGGGATCAGCCTGAGCAGAGGGACTCAGGGACCCCGGTGGTGGTGGCCAGCCTGGGAGGGCGACGTGGAGCTGTGCCCAAACCGCAGGCTGGCAGCACTGCCAGCAGGGGAGCCGGTGCCAGGGAAAGGCAGCGCGGCTCGGGAATCCATTTCCCCTCTGCACCCTCCCAGCCCCTCCGCAGGCAGCCAGCGCGGCCAGGCAGGGCTTAAAAGGTCCCTGGGGACTCATCCATTGATTCTCCCTACCTGAGATGAGCTTGGCTGTAAAACACCCGTCATTCCGGAGCCTTGGGGGAAAGCCAGCACACCCCAGAGGGCCCAGGGCAGCGGGGTAGGGACACACAACAGAGCCACTACCCTTCACCAGTGAGCAGTGTGGAGTTCTGCATGCTCAGGAAACAGGTCTGGCTTTCCCTGTGACGAGGGTTTGAACTAACCCTTCTGGAGAATCTGCCCCACATTCTTCCCACCACAGCAGCCCCTTGGCCCTCCTCCCCAAGGTGCACAGGGCAGGCAGGGCCTAGTTTCCTGTAGACTCCTAGGAGGTGCCAGGACCTGGGAAGGTGGATGCCAGGCCAACCAATCCTCTTGGGAAGGGCTTGGGGGCATCAAGGGGCCCTGGCTGGGTCAGGAGGGACAGAAAAGAACAACAGCCTGTTCTCAAACCATCACTGGGAGGCCTGGACCAGGGGCGGGGCCTGACATGGTGGGCGGAGCCTATAGGTTGTTGGGGCTGGGTTTTGTGTAATGGGTGGGGCCTGATGGAATGGGGCGTGGCTTGCCACAGGAGTCTGGATAGGTACAGCCTGTTATTTGGGAGTGGACCTTATAAGGTGGACGGGGCCTGGTCACTGGGGGCGGTATGCATAATGGGCGTGGCTTAGCAGGGTAGGCTGGGCCAGGCAGCACCAGCTGTTTCTATATGGACTGGCCCAGAGAGAGTCCAGTTCTGTCCCGGCCAGTGTGGGTCAGTACGACCGGGCCAGGCAACCATGAGCTCTCTTTGGGGCAGCATTTGAACCTTCCCGACTGACACCTAGCAGGAGCACTTCATGTCTGTGATGGCTGGGAGGACGGGCAGAGGAGGGATCAGGTAGGCTGAGCTACTGCCCTGGGGCCGCTCGGGAGGGCTGTATGGTGGTGGTGGTGGGGTAGTGGGGTGTCTCCCTGTTCCTCCCACCAACTGATACCTTGGCCTGTCTCCTAAGTACCAAGCCCACTGCTTTGGCTGCAAACTCACTCTCATGGCGAGAGGGGTCTTCTTCGTGTGGCCCTGTGCACAGATAGCTGCGTTAGTGTGGGGGGCTCGCCAGGCCAGCTGGGTCACTGACGATCTCTCAGCTCCTGGGGTAGGACTGTGAGGGGCCTGCTGGCCTGACCTTCCAAACCCCAGGAGTTTGGGCAAATCACTCAACCCAGAGCTTCCATTTCTTTATCAGCTCTCCAGAAGGCTTCTAGAAGGTTCTGCGGGTGTGGGGGTGGGCGGGCAGAATTCCTGGCCTGCTCAGGGAACACCAAGGGCTCTTTTCCCGTCCCCCGAAACTGGTCATCAGTGGCTCTCAGCAAGCCCAGCCCCACCCCCGGGCGCCCGGGGCCTCCCACAGCTCCGAGCGCGTGCAAATTGTGCGAATCCGTCTTGTCTGTTTACAGAACACACACAAGTGCTTGATCTCACATTACCCGCCTCGCAGCTAAACGCGCTCTATTACGCTCAACCTCACTCCCGAGCTAAAAATAGCCAGCACACCCGGGCCCCAGGAATTCTCTGGAAGGATGCCACGGGCTCTGAATAATGAGATCAGGGAAACAAGCCCCCAGCTAATGACTCTCCAGCTAACGACTCTGCCGAGATGGTGACTGGGGGGTCAGGGGCAAGCACGGAGGTTGGGGTGGGGGCCCAGTGTCATGTCTGAGCTGCCTCTGGGTCGGAGACAGACAGATGGCAGGGACAGAGGTGGGGCCTGGTCCATTCTCCAAGTCAAAGGAGAGACAAGATGCTTCCAAGGGGACAGGCCAGGACTCGGGTGTCTGTGCACTGTATAGGCAGAGCCCAGAGAGGTGTGGGAGGGTGGGGCAAATACCCAGACTTGGGGGAGGAAGGGCTCCTAGCACCCTGTGCCCCTGTTTCCAGTCACCGAGGAATGGAAACCGCCAATGCAGTTTGACCTCGGTAGGTGGTTGCGGGGACCTTGGGAGGTTGGGCTCTGTGATGGCAGCTGAAGGCTGGGTTATCTAGGCAGGGCACAACAGGCTTAGCACGCGAGGAACTCAGGCTGCTCTGTCTGACCCAGAAAATGGGGTTCCACAGTGGGACTCGGTCACTGAGCCCAGGGGGGCCCCTGAACACCACTCAGTGTGGCCCCCAAGGGAGAAATCAAAGGAAGGGAGAAAAGCCAGCTTTGGCCCCACCCCTTAACGCTAACCATGCCCATTCACCTGGCCACACCCCTCGCCAGTCTGGTCCCTCCCCCTCAGAATCCTGCTCTCTGCTCCTGCCGCAAGTGCTCCTGAACACAAGGAGGCCTGTGGGGGGGGGGGGGAGGGAGGATGTCACCTTCCCACAATTGGGGCAATTGGGGGCCCTGACACAGGTGAGAGGCCAAGTCTGGCCATGGTACCCCAGGATGCCTGAGGCCGAGCCAACCACAGGACTTGGTGGCCATCCTATGTACAGTGCCACAAAGCAGCCATGGCCAGTACGGCACAAGCCACATGAGCCGCCACGTTCTGCCTAGATGAGCACTAGAGCCAGGGTTGACTGGGAAGGGTGCAGACATCTCTCTAGGTTTTCCAAGCCACCAGCATTCCTCAGCTTGTGGATGGACACAGGCAGGGGGGTGGCAAGGAACCACTGATCAGCTGTTTTTGGTTTTGGGGGGGTCCAGGATTACATCTTGTGGACCTCTACGGGGTCCTCTGGGGTGCCGGGAAAGAAACCGGGGTCAAGTCACATGCAGGGCGAATATTGTACCCATGGTCTCATCTCTTCATGACTGAACCCCAGCCGGATAAAAGTTGGGTGTGCTTTAGCTCCAGCACCAGAGCTGCAGACGGATTCTATGGGCAATCTAAGGGGCACTGACAGGGCACTGCCCACATCCACTGCAGCCTGAGGGCCCCAAAGGGTCCCATGGTCCCTCTCTGTGGACTATTTTCCCCTTGCCTCTGCCACATGGGAGTCAATCACGGACCCTGATCTCCCTCCCCCAGCGGCCAGAGTCCGAAAGGGTCTGGGGAAACATCACTCTCAGCTCCAGGTGGGCACTGACCATAACCTATAGACAGGGTCCGCTCTAGCCCGACTGTGTGCGCACACACCCAGGAGGGCGGCTCTTCCACATCCTGAACCCAGGACAAGCCAGGACCTCAGCTCCTAAGGAGACCCGCTCAGCACCCTGCAAGCCCCGAAAAGCTCCACAAGTTTCTGCCGGCAGCAGCAGACTGCATCTTTCTCTGGCCTCTTGGCTGGCTCCCTTCATCACCACCCTGTTACCTCCTGCTTCTCAGATTTGACCTTCTGGACCTTGGAGTAGGCACCTGCTCCACTGGAAGCACCTGCCAACCTCGGGGTGCCCCAAAACTTCCCAGAAGGGGTGCCTCAACCCTGTTGGCCTCTAGCACCAGCTCTGGGGGAGATGCTCAGTCATGATGTCTGCAGGCCCCACTTGGCAGGGGGACCCGTTGCAATTGGCATTTGGCAGGGAATCAGGTTGAAGGAGGGAGGAAAGACACAGCTGGTGTCTGCAGGCAGTGAGAGCAGAAGGGCCACAGGCCAGAAAACACTAGCCACGGCCCCACGAAGACCATGCCCCTACTTCTCCAAGGCCACGCCCAATACAGGTACTTCCATTGCTAGCCACGCCCACATCAGACCACGCCCACCACAGAGCCACATCCAATGCACTGGCTTCGTGCCACTAGCCACTCCCACACACTGGCCACGCCCCACTAACACACCAATACATTGCTCCCACCACACTAGTCACACCCACTACAGGGCCAAGCCCCCACACCACAAAGCCACGCCCCCATTCTATTGGCCTGATCACACTAGCCACGCCCACACATGGGGCTAAGCTCCAATACACTGGCTGCTACCACAGGGCCACGCCCCCAACACACTGCCCCACCATATTGGATACACCCACAAGCCATGCCCTATCACAGGACCACGCCCCAACAACTAGCCACACCCTATTAGCCCCACCCACCGTGCTAGATCTGCCCAATTGCAGAGCCCCATCCCCACATGCAGCCTTGTTCCCCCCCCACAACAAAGACCCCCAATAGTGGGACTAAACAGAGGGGTCCCATGGCTTGGTTCTTACCAAGCCTGTCCCCCTTTCCCACTGCCAGTGTGACCCTGACGCCTCCTGACTTTCCCCAGAGTCGGGTGCCACCAAGCGGGGACCCCACAATTCCATTCTCCATTCTGGCACACGCTCCAGGTCTCCACCCTCTGGCTGCCAAAGTCCAGGTCTGGACACTCGGAACCTGCTTAGTCTCTCTGTCCACTCCAGGATGCCCCATTCTCGGCCGGCCCGCCCATTCCCTTGTGGGCTCTAGGGGTGGCAACCAGATCCGCTTGGATTTCTGTGGACATCATCACTCTCGCCCTCCCTGTGGTCGTTGGGGTCCCTGCCACACCCCACCTGCTTCTGGAGGTCCCTGGACACCGCTTCTTTCTGGGGGGCTGCAGAGACACGCACATGTCTTAAGGGGTGATGGCTGTCAGACCCACTGAATGTTCCTGGGCTCTACAGTGCCTGGGGTCCAGCTAGGGCCCACACTGGACAAAGCAAGATTTGGGGGCCCAGGGCCCTCTTCACAGGGGGAGTTGGCCCAGCTGTGTGGCTGGACATGCGGTGCGTGGGCCGTGAGTAGTACCCCAGGAATGAGAATTTCAGATAGTGACCATTGTAGGGGCGATAAGGGGCAGGCAGGGGCACCCCAAGTGTCTGTTCAGTGAGGGTCACTACAGGGAAGGCAGCGATAGAAGGAGGCGGTCAGAACTTCAGGGAGCAGAACCCGGGCTGGGCCATGTCCACCCCAACCCATCTTTATTGGTCTCTGTGTATATTTTTGTTTTGGGGCCCCAGTGATGCTTGGGGTTTCCTCCTGGCTCTGAGCTCAGGCATCACTCCTGGCAAGCTCGGGGACCCTAGGCCTTAGGGTCTAGGGGCTGCCGGGGATCGAACCTGGGTCGGCCACGTGCAAGAACTACTTGCTATGTTATCACTCCGACCCCCAGTCTCTCTATTGGGGTGATACAAGGCTTCCCCAACTCAGAGCTTTCCTGGGACCCAGTCCTACTGCTGCAAAGTCCCCCAGTTCTAGGCTGCCAACCCTTTTGGGGTGACCCCTGTCTTCCCAGCTGCCACACAGTCATCGCTTCACACACGAGCCTCCGGGCACCAGAGACCAAAAAGCAAAATCCAACTTCACTCGGGCCTGGGGCGCTTCACAGAATCCCGTTGACAGCCCAGGGAACCCAGGTGTGTGTCCCCCATCTCCATTCTGTCCCCTGAATCTATTTCACGCCTTCCGTGGGTGGCACTGCCTGCCCCCACCCCACTGCTCACAGCCAAAGCAGAAGTAGAAGGAAGGCATGTGGGTGCGTGTGGGTGGCAGGGAGCAGGGGTTGAACATGCGGGCCCAGAGCATGGAGGGGTGTGTGTTCGGGGAACACAGCAAGTGTGGGGCCCCTCGGGGTGGCCCAACTCGGGCGCCTCCTGCGCGCTCCTGCCCAGCCCAGTGCCCGGTGTCCACACCCACGGTTGCTAGGAGACAGTTGCCTGGAATCACCCTTGGCTGGCAACAAGCAGCCCTGCGGTGGGGCCCACTGTTGTGGGCGTCCGTCCTCTCGCCAGGGTCCGAACCGAAGGGCCCCCCGAAAACACAAGTGCCTTTTCATTCCGGGCCATAGGGGCCCTCGGCTTCACAGGGCCATACTCGACATCATGTCACCCCCAATACCCACGATAGGGGGATTCGATCCCTCAGTTTCCACACGGGGACAGGGGACCCCAGACCCATCCCCTCGATGCATGCTGAGTCCACACTGATTTCCCAGGCCGGGACGCCCTGCAGACCCTTGTGGACCCTCAGCTAGCACTGCCAAGCTGCCCAGAGGCGTGCCCCAAGCTGAGGACAGTGATGAGGCCTTGCACCCCAAGCACCTTCTCCTGCTGTCCTCTGCTCCCCTCTGCTCGGCCACCTCACATCCCAGGAATGGCAGGCCAAGGCTCTGTCCCTCTTGTCCCCAACGCAACAGTGTCTCAGCTGCCTGAGGAGCCAGGGAGTAGCCAGAGATTCGGGTGAGAGGCAGAGCTGTGAGAGACGAGGGTCACCCGGACAGCACTCCAGAATTCAGCCTCAGTGGGCATAGCAGCTGTGGGGTCTCACATGCCCCAGAGACTCTCCCCTCCTGGGGTCTCCCTTGGAAGATTCTGGCATTCCTCCTTGGGTGGTGGGTTTGGACCTGCCGAGGCGTCTGGGGGAGAAGTAGGCACAGCTTGGGGTGCAGGCAGGTGGGCGGCCGCCGACACAGACATCATCTCCCTCTGCACACCTGGTTTCTCCCCGCCATACCCTGAATTCCCCAAGCCTCAGTTTCCCTGTCTGCAAGGCAGACTCCATCTTGCCATCACTGCACGTGGCTAAGTGCCCCCCTGACATGGTCCCCAAGTCAGAAATTGCCACCCAGAAAGACCTTAGGAGCTGGGGCGACTCTCCCATGTCCAGGCCACAACCCAAGGTCAGGGGTTGGGGGGTTTGGGCATCTGTAGCTGTGGCATCTGATAAGCCAGAAGAATGAGGCAGCAGGGTTGGGCACTGGGGTGTGGATCACCCGTGAGGCAGAGGAGGGGACCGGGTCAGGCAGAGCTGGGGAGACACATCCTGTCCCCCGACATCCCGCCTAGGCCTGGTCTGATTGCTTGGGCCAGACTCTGCTGAATTCTGGGGCGATGAATCTCCTGCCAGCTCCCCAGCTCTGCCCGAGGCAGAGTGTGAGTCAGGACGTGGTGGGCCAGGCCAAGATGCCCACAGACTGGCCACACCCAGTGGGGTCTGGGGGGACCTGGTCCCAGGAGCTGTGGCTGCCTCTCCGGCTGCTGAGAGGCTCAGAATCTCCCATCTGGGCCCAGACTCCGGGTTCTCTGTTCAGTTTCATGTTTGGGCTGCGGGGAGGGAGGATTCTGGTGATGGTGGGGTAAAGGGAAACAGGGGGCTCTTTCAGAGCTGCATCTCAGGCCCCAGGCTCTCTCCCAGCCCCCCACAAGCCCCTCTGTGGGACAGCTGGCAGCCAGACTGGGCCCAGGCGAGATGTTCTTGGCTGATCTACGCCATGAGGCTTCCAGTTTGAATTTTCCCTTTCCAAGAGATCCGGATTTAAATTCACCATCGCACCACGGCAGGGTGGGGGTGGTGTGGGGAAGGGAACAGGGAGCCCCGGAGAGGGGAGACAGGGTGTCTCAGCGGCTGGGACCCCATGCCATGCTCTGCAGCCCGTCCAGGGAAAACCACGCATTTCTTGCCCATTTCTGGGAGCCCTGCGGCACCACAGAGTATCCCAAATGTGTCCACAGGGGCTCCATTCACAGCTCTCTGTCTGGGCTTTGTTAGGGGACAAGATGTTGGGGGAAATATATATATATACGTATGTGGGGGCCAGAACAATAGCCCAGTAGGGAGTACAAAGTAGTCCCCTGAGCACTGCCAGGAGTGATTCCTGAGCACAGAGCCAGGAGAACCCCCTGAGCAACACTGGGTGTAGACCATTAACCAAAAAATTAAAAATCAAACAAAAAATCCACCTTCCCCAAATCCTCCCTGAGCCTGGTGTGGAAGCTTCCAGAACTTGTACATTTAGTCCACATCCTGGGAACTTGAGAGAGTAAGAAGCAGCAGCTTGCTGCTTTACAGACCACAGAGGTCAGGGGGATCGGGCAGGGGGGGTGGCCCAGGTGTGTTGGGCTCAGGTAGGCCAGACATGCCTCCCTCCAGCCAAGCAGATGCCCCAGCCCCCACACAGCACAGGAGACAGCGAGGGGGCTGGGCCTGGGCAGGAGGGCGACCCAGTACCCAAGCTGTTCTGGGAGCCCTTTTGGGGATCACTCATGGGCACTCACAACACCCGAGTTGAGTCTCAGGGGGGCCTAGGACCATGCAGGGCATGAGGAGACCCTGAACTCTGTTGGCAGGTAGTGACGGTGGTGGGCTTTGGTTACTGTTTTGGGGGCCACACCTGGCGGTGCTCAGGGCTTACCCCCATCTCTATGCTCAAGGATCACTCCTGTTAGAACTCAGGGATTGAACTTGGGTCAACGGGGTGTGAGGGGTGTGAGGTAAGTGCTGTATGGTATTTCTCAGAAGGAGAAAGCCTGTGTGTGTGTGTGTGTGTGTGTGTGTGTGTGTGTGTGTGTGTGTGAGCATGAGAGACCCACCCTCAAACCCACCTGAACCCCCATCTCCCCTTCAATCCCATCCCCCAGATGTGCCCATCTGAACCCCCGGTGCCCTGTCCCATGTCCGGAGCTGACCGTGGCCTGGTCCCCTCTGTCCCGGAGCAAACAGGGCCAAGGCAGGAAGGACCCGCTGAAGTCACACCAGCCCTGGGCTTGTTTGTGTGCGAGCGTGTGTGTGGGTGCATGTGGGTATGTGTGGGTGTTTGTAGGTGTCTGCAGGTGTGTTCAGGTCATGCTGCCCAGAATGACCCCTGGTCCTGGAGGACCAGCCTACAGGTTCTCATTCATTCACTTTCATTCACACATTCACTCACTCACTCACTCATTCATTCACTCACTCATTCATTCATTCACTCAGTCACTCAGTCATTCATTCATTCACTCATCTACTCACTCAACTACTCACACACTCATCTACACATTAATTCATCACTCACTCTTTCACTCACTCTCACTTCATTCATTCACGCTCACTGTTTCTGGGACAGTGTCCCCCAGCTTCTCAGGCATGGAAAGATGCTGATGGCAACATGTGAAGGGGATCACTGAGCCCATGCAGGGCCCTCAAAGAGGCCAGAGAGCCTCCACAGAGGAAATGTGACCCCAAAGCAGAGCTGTGGCCTCCTAAATACTCCACGTGACCCCAAACTCTGCACATTACTCCCTAAGTCCTCATCCCAGGAAGGACTCCCAGAGAGGTCTCCTGCTCTCTGCTGGCCCAGCCCCCAAAACCAGCCAGGGACAGTACGACCATGAGAGGGTGATGCAGGGACCGCAGAGGGAACCCAAGTAGATCTGGGGGTGCTCAGAGACTGTGGGAGAAGAGGGGCATGGAGTGGGCAAGTACCAGGGGAAGGAAGCCAGGGGGAGGGGCTCTGCCCCATTACCCTATCCCTGTCCCTGAACCTAACTCCTGTCCCTCTGTCCCCTCTGCCCAGCCTGGAGGTAGGTGCCTCTCCCACCTGCTACAAAACCTGCTTCTCTGTCTGTGTCCTCTGGATGAACACTGAAGAGTACCTCACAGCACACACCAGCACACACCCATTCTCTGAGCCTGTGGTTCCCAGGAGAGGATATCTGGGCTGGGCCTGGCTCTGTGGCCTTTGTAATCTCCTGGTGCCCCTCGCTTCTGCTCCCGACCCTGGGGGCAGCAAGTGTGTGTCTGTGTGGTGTGTGTCTGTATTGTGTATCTGCATGTATGAGTCTGTTTATCTTGTGTGTCTCTCTGAGTGTCTCTGCGGAAGAGACGAGGGTGGTGGTGGTCCTGGGCCTTTCCAGGAACATGAAAGGTGCTCAGACACCCAACCAGGAGGCTCCACTGTGTACGTGTGTGGGGTTCACCCTGAGGTGGGACCACAGAATCCTTCTGTAGCTGAGGAAGACTTTGAAATTATATCACATCAAACTGGGATTCCCCAAGCATGAGTCAGAATCAAGACACAGAATCAGCCAAGGGTCAGGTCACCTGGTGCCAGACCAAGAGAACAGTGGGGAGAGTGCCTGCCTTGTACTTGGCTGACCTGGGTTCGAGTCCCGGTCCCCCGAGCACTGCCAGGAGTGATCCCTAATTACAGAGCCTAATTACACACCCCTAAGCACCTCAGGGTATGGCTCCAAAACAAAACCAACAAACCCCAAAACAAACAACAACAACAAGACCACCTGGTGCCCCCAGAAGGTAAGTTCCCTCCTCCATCACGGGAAAGTGGGTGCAGGGCACTTTTAGTTCATGAATGCCCATCAATGAGCAGAAATTTGGGAGCCTCTTGCTGGGCACTGGGCATGGTGCTGGGCACTGAACACAGGCATACAGTCCCTGGAACCCCGCCAGGAAGAGCAAGCCCTGAGCACTGCCAAAGTGGGCCCCAAAACAAACAAGCAAAAATACCAATTAAAAAAAACAAAAACAAAAAAAAAACAAATCAAGCAAACCAGCAGGCATTTCTCTGGCAGACCTGGATGGGTAGCGGCAAAGTTAACTGCAAGAAAGAGACTACAGCAGTGAGGAAGGGTCAGTCAGAAGTTTATGGGGTGCCACACGTGTCCAAGAGAGCATCAGAGAGGGCAACAGGAGGGTTTGGAATCCAGACACCAGAGACTCCACCACCAGGTCTGCAACCCTTCCTCTGAGAGGGAGAAGCCTCTCCAAGTCACATGACAAATGCAAGAAGGAACACAAGGAACAGAAGGTGGAGGGTTCTTGGGTGATCCCCAAAGGGCTCCCCAAGAGACCCTATCCATCCCTCAGCTCCCTGCAGGCCAGCAAAGATTCAGCACCTTGGAGAGAGAGCCAAACGCATCTGTTCAGCACCTTGGAGAGCTCCAGGCAGGGGGGGGGGGTTAGTCTGTGGAGCACTGTTGAGCGAGCTCTGTGCCCACTGCCCTTTGGGGCTGCCCTGCTTCGACGAACGCCACTAGGCCCACCTGGATCATGCCCAATCATCACCCCAGCCCCAGGGCAGGCAGTCAGTCCCCAGACCACGTTGCGCTACTTCTCTGGATGCCCCAAAACAGTTCTGCATAGAGAAACATTATTTTTAATTTTAACTTTCTTTTTTTTTTTTTGTTTTTTGGGCCACACCCGTTTGACGCTCAGGGGTTACTCCTGGCTATGTGCTCAGAAATCGCCCCTGGCTTGGGGGGACCATATGGGACGCCGGGGGATCGAACCGCGGTCCGTTCCTTGGCTAGCGCTTGTAAGGCAGACACCTTACCTCTAGCGCCACCTTCCCGGCCCCTTAACTTTCTTTTTGTTTGGGGGCCACGATCGGCTGCGCTCAGGAGTCACTCCTAACTCTGTGCTCAGAAATCGCTCCTGGCAGGCTCAGGGGATCATATGGAATGCCGGGGATCAAACTTGGGTTGACCACGTGTGAGGCAGATGCCCACCCTGCTGTGCTAACCCTTTGGCCCCAGAAATGCTATTTTCAAGGTGAGCCCCAGAACTCCCCTCCTTTATTGGGGAGGGGGGCTTCTCCATGCTCATTTGTCGGTCCTAGACTCCAAGTGCCCTGGAGGGAATCCGTCTGTCAGGCTTGCGACTACCCGATCGCATGCCAGCGGGCACCAGGTGGGCTCTGTGGCCTGGAAGGTGGTATTCCATGGAGCCTCATTTACAGCCCAAGGAACCGAGGCCCGGAAGGAAAACCAGGTGCTGGGCCAGAGTCCTGCAGGGTTCGGAGGGGGCGTCCCTTGACCCCCCTCCCTCTTCTCTCCCTCACCCCTCGAAGGCCCACAATGCCATCTGCCAGCCCCGCGGGGCCGGCAGCGCACAGCAGCCGTGAAGCCCTGAAGTGATGCTGAAGCTTTTTTTAGCCTCAAATTGAAATCACTGATGCTGCAATGGGAGCCCCGAAATGAACGCGGTGAGACTCAGAACCACCGTGGCCGCCATGCGGCCTGGGGGTCCCCTCCCAGCGGGGCTTTGGCACTATTCCTCCAGCTGCTTCCCAGAGGGGGCACAGAGGGGCATCCCCACACTTCCTGGCATACAGTGGCTCAGGCTGTAGGAAGGCACAGGGTTTAGCCTCCCTTGGTGGAGCGGAGATCCTCCCCAGGCGGTGCATGCACTGAGAATCCGGGACCCCTGATAACCTGGACCGCAGGGAGGGGTGCACTTTTATTGCTACTTGAACCCTGAGAACTTTCTGTTGGTGGGGCCTGCGCTCCGCCAACGTGAAGAAGTTGAGGCTGAGCTCTGAGCAAAGGTGGGGTGAGGGCCAGAAAAATACAGCCATCCCCAGCATGGACCCAGGCATGGGGGAGGGGTCAATCCATGTGCCCCAAATCAGCAGCATGAGAGAGCCCAGAAGTGCAGAACAGAAATACTCAGGGATGCTCAGAAAGGCCTCTGGACCCCACGAGACCCCCTGGAAAAGGGGGAGGGTCCCTCATGCACAGAAACCACGGCAGGACCCCGCGCCTAGAAGCACCCCCTATCCCCACTCCCGTTACCCCAGTTTCTCAGTGATGTCTGCAGCACATTGGCCTGAATTAAATTAAATGTTCACTCATGGCCCTGTGAGAGGCATGAGGAATGGGGGTGGAAGGGCACCCTCAGACAAGCCAGATGGGCCAGCAGCAGGACACGTGGGGTCCCCATCCTGCTCGACTGGCCAGAGAGGGGTGAACATGACCCGAGTGTGTCTGGCACTGCAGAAACTGCCCCCCACGGAGTCCTGGCCTTGCTGTGGGGTTTGGTGGCTGGTCGGCCAGGCAGGCGGAGCGAGAGGAGAAATGCCAGATTGCCTGAAGCCAGGCTGGTGCCAGGGCACAATTGAGTGCGGCTGCGGCACCCCTGGAGCCCAGGTCCCGGCCAAGTCCGGAGGCGCCTGCCAGGAGAGACAGAGTTGCCCAGAGTTGCCAGGCCCAGCCATGGGCACAGAAATATGGGGGCTTGTGCAGGGCCCTGAACCCCCAACCTTGTCAGCCCGACTGTAGAACTGTCCCCAATCCAGTCAGGGTCTCTCTTCCAACAGTGGGTTGGATCCCCAGCCTCCCATAGGCTCCTCTGAGTCTGCCAGGAGCAATTTTTAGTTTGTTCAATTTTGGGCATTACCCGGCAGTGCTCACGAATCACACCTGCCAGTGGTTGGGGGATCGAACCCAGGTTGGCTGCGTGCGAGGCGAATGCCCTCCCCGCTGTGCTATGGCTCTCTCCCTGCCAGGAGTGATTCCTGAGCACAGAGCCAGGAGTAACCCCCAAGCACTGCTGGGTGAGGCCCCAAAACAAAAACAAAAACAAAACACAAAGAAAGTTCAGAGTCCTCAAGTCTGTGTCTTTGGAGCAGGGAGGACTCGTGGGTGCTGATGGATGGTTCCAGAGATCCTGGCCCTGCCGACTCCCTGTCACCTGAAAGGTGCTGGGTGTGCCCGGCGGCACGTCCCTGAAAGAGCCTTAAGCACTCAGCTGCCAGCCCCAATTTGGGTGAGGGGAGGGAAGAAGAGGGAGGGAGGGGGCGTCTTTGGAGGCCCCAGAAGGAGCCTCTCTCCCTCTGGCTCAGAGACTCCAGCCAGCCTAAGCCACGACCGGTGATGGAGGCCGAGACTGAAGCCTAATTACCAGGGACACCTCCTCAGAGATGTGACATGAGACCAAGTCAGGGTGACAAGGAACAGAGGGACCGGTTTTGGGTCTCTCCGGGAGACGGTAGAGACCATGGTGCCCCGGAGGTGGGAACCACACCTCCATTCTCGGGTGCAGGGGGAGAGGAGAGAGGGAGGGAGGGAGGGAGAGAGAGAGAGAGAGAGAGAGAGAGAGAGAGAGAGAGAGAGAAAGACAGACAGACAGACTGATAGACAGACAGACAGACAGATAGGGGCTGCACTCGCCTTCCTGTCCTTCCTCTGCTCCTTCTACAGTGCTCTTCTCATAGCTCTCACACCCCATTTCCCATCTGGACCAAGACGTGCAGAAATTTTTGTTCTATTTTGGCTTGGGCCACACGTGGCAGTGCTCGGAGATCAGCAATCACTTCTGACAGGCTAGGGAAACCCTATGGGATGCCTGGGAGCGAACCCTGGCAAACGCCCTCCCTGCTGTGCTACACTCTGGCCCCCTACTTTTTTTTTTTAATTTGGGACCACACCCAGTGACACTCAGGGGTTACTCCTGGCTATGTACTCAGAAATCGCTTCTGGCTTGGGGAACCATTATGGACGCTGGGGATCAAACCAGGTCCATCCTGGATCAGCCACGTGCAAGGCAATTGCCCTACCACTGTGTTATTGCTCCGGCCCCTGAGCCCCTACTTTTTGACACTCAAGATATTTTTGTTTACGAAGAAACCAGACCCTGCCAGCCAACAGGTGGCTGGCCAGGGCGAGGGCCCAGGCTTAGAGGCCAGGAAGGGTTCAGGGTCTGAGCCCACTTTCACAGCGACAGCGTCTGCCTTACATATGGCTGGTCAGGCTTCAACTGTCCCACTCGGGGTTTGGGGAAGATTTCAAAATGGCACCCACACCAACTCTTGCCTCTGGATTACTGGGTGCCAGACTTCATCCCCAAACTGTCTGAGCCCTCCTGGCCCATCCCAGGGGTGGAAAATGAGGCCCGACCAGTATCAGCCTCATGAAATAGCCGTGTCATCTTGAGCAAGCCAGAAATAGCCGTGCCATCTTGAGCAGGCTTACACTGCTCCCTGACAAGTGCGACCCCTAGTCTGGGATGCCTCGGACCCCCCAAAATGGGTCTCCTGTGGCAGCATAAAGGGACAGAGTGCCCACGGGTGCTGAGTGCTGGAGTCCCCACTCCCGGGGCTGACTTGTGAGGAAAGCCCCTCCCCCACTTTCACTGCCTCCCTCTCCTCTTGGGCTCTCACTGCCCCATGGACACACCTTGCCATGGCTCCCGAAACTGAACCCTGGACACTGAGCCCACCAGACCCAAGATCCAAAGGTCTCTGCTCCTTACAGAGTTCCTGCCTCCCACATTAGCAATGGGTTTGTCAGAGAAGGACCTGTCAGATAGTTGGGTTGGGGGACAGCACCCTGGGATTGGCCTTTGGGAGAAGGGCCTGGCCCAGGGCCGGAAGGAGGTCAAAATGGGGGTGTGGCAGTGAGCACAAAGCCAACAAATGCTGGGGGCGGGTGCTCAGCCAGGGCTGGGCTGGTGGTACAGGGAACAGTAAAATGATTTGTCCAACTCAGGGGCTGTCCATGGAGGGTAGGCACCCCAGGGGACACAGTTGTCATCATCTTTTCCTCACACGGTCAAAGCCCCATCACAGGCCACCGTGTTCTCAGGAGGAGGCAGGAGGGAGCAAAGTTCTCAGGCAGAGCTAGATTCTCATCCCTCTCATTCGAGCACCCAAGGGAGAGTTTCTGAGCCAACGAGGTAGCCAGGAAACAAACGGAGGACAGAGGCGTGTCCCCTGTCCTCAGGTAACAAGCCACTAGGCCCTGCCTCCTCCTCCAGGCCAGCCTTGATGCCGAGACCCCGAGTCTGCAGACCCTGAGGGTGGGACCAAACAGGGCATGAGAATCGTCTAGACACTGAACAGGCTGGTGCCAAGGGGCTCTGGACACAGCGCCCCAACACCGCCATTCCAACCCGGCCCCCTGATTTGCTCTGCCTGGAGAGGACAGGCCCCCATGTCTGCAACTGATAGCAACAGCAGCCCAAGCCCAGCGCTTCTCACGGCCCCTCACCGAGATGGTCCTCAGGCCCGACCAGGGAACATGCCGGATCTGCAAAGCTTTATTTATTATTTAATGGCAAAGCATGAAACGGCGCTGCCAGGACAGGCTCCAAGCACCCGCCTGCCCACTCGCTCAGTGGGGCCCGAACAGAGACACATGGACACACAGAGACACACAGACACACACAGACACACACAGACATACACATTCATAAACACACAGATACTCACAGACACAGACACACAGGCATGCTCAGACACAAGCAGACACACAGAAACACACAGGCACACGGACACAGACATGCAGGCACGCTTAGCCACCCAGCAGCACTCACAAACACACACAGACACACACAGACAGACGCACGCAGCACGCGCAGCCGCACAGCCGGGCTCTGGCATCTCAGCTGCGTCCTACGGAAGGTGACTCAACCCGACCGACGTTCCACGAGGTTACAAACCCGGCGAACACACAGGAGCCGCCGCAGAATCTGGGGCCCCCACACCCCCAGGGGAGTCGGGTGCCCTCGGCTCCCACTTTCTCTTCCTCAACGAACGGGGCTCTTCCCATGGCAGCTCTGGGTGCACAAGTTTCCCTGGGCACCTGGACAGAGCCACAGCACCTTGTTCACCTAATCTGGTCCTGGTTTCCCCAATACCACCATCTGCAGGCAGGAGTTGGGGCCAGAGCAGCCGAGACAGCGGGGAGAGCGGGTTTCAGCCACCTACTGCCGGCGCCTCCCACCCCCACCCAGGCCTCCCTACCTCCACGTGCGCCTGAGGCAAGCTGGGCCTGGGGGTACAACACACAGCAAGCATTTCAAGCCTCAGTCTTTGCAGACAACTACACACGCCTCAATCCACTAGAATGGGCAACGCGGGGGTGCTGGTCGTGGGCCCAGCTGGCCATCACCGACCACATGACCCCTTTGGGGGAACCTCAGCACCACAAACCTGCAGAACTCCAATTCTGGGCTCTTCTCTCCGCCAGAGACGCCCCATGTCCTATTTCCAACAGGCAAATGCTGGGCTTCCAACCATCGGACAGTGTGAGTTCACTTCTAGCGCAACTAAAACACCATCAACTCTGGCCACCCGCAACACCTAGGCGTCTTGGTCCTCAGGGCCACCCAGGGGTGGCTTCTGTCAGCTTGAAAGTCCACTCCAGTGCTAGAAACTCCCCACAAGCCGAAAGGAGACCTTGAACAACCAGGCCTGTGTGCCTTCCTGCTCCAAGGCCAGGGGCCGAGCGCCGCGGACACATACGTCCACCCTCTATGTTCCACGTGCAGAGCCAATGGAAGGTGGCGAGAACCCAGCAACCGGCGACCTCCCCGGGCCCAAGTGGGCACAGTAAAAAGCAAGAGAACACCCAGCAGCTGGGCCCTACCTCGATCAGAAAGTCTCCGGTCCGCAGCCCAGCCTGCCAGGCCACGCCGCCTTCGTCCACGGACTCCAGGTACTGCAGCGCTGGGAAGGCGGGCGTAGGCGTGAACTCCTCGATGGGTGTATCGGCTGCAAAGGCAGGGGCCGCTCAGCACCAGGGAGGGGGTCTCGGGGGGCCATCCTGCCACTCTCCCCAGGCTCGTCGGGACGCCAAAGCCGGCCACATCCGGAGGACCACGACAGTAGGCTCCTCCGGTCTCCGCCTCCCACAGCCTGCGGCTCTCGATGGCGGTGGTGCGTCCCCACGCTGTCATTTTCTTTCAAAGCATCAGTGACTAAACATTTTCCGGGCTAAAAATGGGAAGCCCCCCCTCCCCAAGCCCCATCGCCCAAAGAGGCAGAGCCATACCCCAAAAGCCCGTCCCAAACACACACACACACACACACACACACACACACACACACACACACACACACACACACACACCACTCAAGACCTCCAGTCCTGTGCACCAAGGGTCAGAACAGAACAGAACAACCGGCCCACGGGCCTGAACTGGGCAGCTGTAGTTCTGGAAACTGCTCCTGTGACAGCTGGGCCGTGGGTTGGGGGTGGTGGCCACCAGGTGTCTCTGGTCGCTCACCCCCTCGGAGCCCAGCACCCCTCGGGCTTCCAGGCTGAGCTTGGGGGGGGGGCAAACCCAACTCTATCTAGGGTTCAAGAGATGGGACTTGAATGAGTGGAGGGGGTGGGTGGAAGAGGATGCTTTAGCTGGGGGAGGGGGACAGGCCTCGGTGGATGGACAGACAGGCACCTCAGCAGAGCCAAAATCGGGGGGAGGGGGACTCTATCAGTACAAGTATGGGAGACCCCTCACTCCCACCCCCACTGCATGGCCTGGAGGCTCCTAGAAAAATCCCCCACATGGCTCGGCCCCACACACGCTGTGGACAGCTGTCTCTGAGCCGGGAGACATTTTGTTTGCTTTGCAAGGGGGACACCCCCATGTCCCTCCATCCTCAACTCTGGGGGCACAGAGAGAGAGAAGAGAGAGAGGTGAGGGGGAGAGCTGCCTTGGCTGGGTGCATCCCCGAAGCCCCCAGCCCAGGGCCACGTGACGTGGCTGCCACCAGCTGAGTCCACCACGCCTGTGCAAAGTCACCTTAAGGAACAGGCGCTTTGGCCACCCCAGCTCCGTGCCAGCGAGCTGGAGAGCTGGAGAGCCGGAGAGCGAGTGAGAGAGAGAGCGAGAGAGAGAGAGAGAGAGAGAGAGAGAGAGAGAGAGAGAGAGAGAGAGAGAGAGAGAGAGAGAGAGAGAGAGAGAGAGAGAGAGAGAGAGAGAGAGAGAGAGAGAGAGCCCAGCCCGTCTGAAGGAAGCCGGGAACCATGGCACACAGGGAGCAAGCGAAGCGCTCCATGATGGGGGAGGCAGGAGAAAGGAAAAATAAAAATAAATCAAATCAAAGGGGAAAAAACGGTGGGGGAGGGAAGCGTATATGAGGGTTGATGGTGGGGAGGCTGTGAGCCTCCTGGGCCAGAGAACCACAAATCCTGGGGCAAGTCCTGGATCTAGTCAGCTAGGAGAGGGGTTGACAAACAGGCTCTGTGCATCCTTCCCAAATGATGAGGCTTCCTGGGCAAGGGCCGTGCAGAGAGACCCACATCCACACACACACACACACACACTCACACACATCCACACGCGTGTGCGCTCTGACCTTTGGCCCCCCGGAGCACGAAGCCGAACCCCTCATTGTCGGTTTTCTGCAGCACCACCGTCTTGTCCTGGACCGTGCAGTCGCTGTAGGGAGAATCCCGCGGGTAGCGGCCGTTACCGTGCGCCGTCATCATCATCAGGGCGGCCTGGCCTCCTCCTCCTCCTCCTCCTCCTCCTCCTCCTCCTCCTCCTCCTCCACCTCCTCCTCCTCCTCCTCCACCGCCGGGGACGGGGATGGGCACGGGGATGGGCACCGGCACGGGCACCGGGACGGGCACGGGCACGGGCACGTCCATCGCCGGGGCCGACGGACCAGCCTGGGATGCTGGCGTGGAGGGCCGGGCAGGGCCGGGCAGGGCCGGGAAGGGAAGGGAAGGGATGGGAAGGGAGGCTGGAGGCGCGCGGGGCGCGGGAGGAGTCACGGCGGCTGGGGGGGGCCTGCGAAGGGGCGAGGCGGGCGCGGCGCCGCCGAGGGGCTCCTGGGGGGGCTCGGGCAGCGGCGGGAGGACCCCTCGGTCCGGTCCATGGCGGGGCGGCCGGGCCCCCGGACCGTCCCCGCCGTGCGCCCCGCGCGCCACGGAGCGCGCACGGCTGGATGGAGAGATGGAGAGATGGAGCGATGGAGAGGCCGGCGGTGCGCGCGCGCGCGGTGCCAGGCGCGCGAGCCGGGCTCGGGGGGCCGCCCGCTGGGGGGTCCGAGGGGGCTCGGAGAGGCGATCGGCGGGCTCCCGGGGGCTCCCCGGCTCCCCCAGCCCCAGTCCCGCTGCCTCGGGGTGCGGGGACGCTCAGCGCGTCCGAGGCGCGCGGGGTGCGGGGGGCGGCGGCGTCATCCCTCCGGTGCCCGTGGCCATCCCGAGGCCGCGCCCGGGTGCAGGCGGGTGGGC